>NC_092137.1:38959278-39259278 GCF_043159975.1 Macaca nemestrina
TCAGTCTTGTGCCAAACAGTGTTGGAAAGATTTTTGTCTGGTTCTTTGGAAAAAAAGAAGAGATCCTCACTTCATACCCCAATCAAAACAAATGCCAAAGTGGATTAAAGGCTTAAATATAAAAAATTCAAACCATAAAATTTTAAAATAAGTGAGTATTTATTTTGTCTCCAAATGTGAAATATCTAAGTTAAAAAGCAATGGAAGAAATCACAAAGAAAGAGATTTGAGAATTCATCCACATTACAATTTAAACTATTTCCATAAAAAAAAAGTTAAACAAATTCAGAGGCAAATAACAAAATCAGAAAGACACAACAAATATTTCAAGGTTTAATTATAAATAAGTAGTTCATGAAGGTCAATAAAAATGGAAACTTCTAAAACCCTAATAGAAAATTAGCAAATAACACAGACAATTTACCAAAGTAAAATTATAGATAGCGAAGAAAAAGTTGAAGCTCAAAGAAGCAATGATTAAAATAAGGAGTATTATATTTTGACTAATTAGCAAATAATAATTAATAATATTTAGTTCTGGTGAGTGTGTGTAATTGTTAGAAACTTTTAGAAAAGTCTATTCCATATTTCCTTTTTCTCTTATCCTTTGTCCACTGCACATACCCCTCTCAAAGTCGTTGAATCAGATCTCTTTTCCCGAGTCAGATGGTATCATTTCACCCTAGATTACTTCATTTTGCATATGGATTATTAAAATTATGATCTCATTAACATGAGAGGGGATCCCATAATTAAGGCAACAGACATAGTAACTGCACAATTTAATGCTAGCCCAACACTCACACTAATGATTTCAACTCCAACTGTGTTTTAAGCTCACTTGTAGTCTTAGGAATGTAAACACTGTGGCTTCTTCTATTTCTATTGTTTTATATATTTTATTATTCAAGGTATGTTTTTCTAAATCCATGAATTTAGGACATTACATATCACATATAATGTTTCCAAGAATATACAGCCATATTGCTATAACTTTTCAAATCCGCTGGTCAAATATAATTTGCATAATTATTAATTAGTTGAATATATTGCCTCCCTGTGATATAGTAGCTTTCCCTTTGGGTCAAACACTACCTGACATCTTTGACCCACAGGCATTTCATATTTAGGAATTTATTCTAAGGAAATAATCTGAAATATATACAAAACTTTAAAACAAAAACATAGTATGACAGCATTAGTTATAACATTGAAAAATTACAAGCAACATAAATTTCCAACAAAAGTGAATGGGTAGGTAAACTCTGGCAAATTCATAGGATGGAATATCATGTAGCCATCAAACGTAGACATTTAGAAAAATTTTGAAGGTTATCGTAAATGCCTTATTAGAATATCAGGAGGGAAAAAAGAGAGGTAGAATCAAAATATATCTGCAGTGTGATTTCAACCATATAAACATCTGCATTTATATGCATAGAACAAAATAGAAGGAAATGTGAGTGTTAATGGTTGTACTGAAATAATGAAATTTGGGATGATTCTATTTGGCAATTCTCTTTTTTCTTCTTTATTTTTCTCCGTAATGAAAATAATTTAAGAAAATAAGTGATGTTCCAAAAGGACCTCTAACTGAAACACTATGGGAACCAGTCCTACAGTAATAGGTTTCATCATCAAAACTGCCGTTGAAAGTTTTCTAGGATTTGTAAATCCTGATTGAGACTCAGTCTCTTTTTGCCATTGAGGAATATTCTTCTGATACTAGAGAAGTTAACTCTTCTAGGCCTGTGGTGTATCTGGGGATCAATAAGATAAAGTTCCAGCACACCAGGCTGCATGTCAGTCTCAATAAGGCCCTGCAAGAATGACTTGAAGGGTCAGCCTCTGCAGGGAATGTAGAGGAGTAGATATGGGAAGTTTACTCTCGACATTCAGATTACTTGCTCCTCACTTTCTATTTTAAATCATTGCACCTCTGGGGATCAATAAAGAGCCCTACAATTGGAAGATGGAAGTTGGCAGAAAACTCATGTTGCTCCTGCAGTGACCCTGGTTTAGGGGGGAATCCAAAGCAATTACCTTGGCCTCCTTGCCATCGTGTATGTGCCACTGCGAAACACCTGGCTTTTGCTTTTATAGAATTGTAGGAATTGGGAGGTTTCCCAAACCTTGACATTTATGACTTTGCAAGGTTCCCAAGCCACAGGTCCAGTCCCCCTAATTTACCTCTTGGTAGCCTCCTGGCCTGGGTAATGTGGCAAAAAGGAAGAAATGCCTGTAAAACACACGTTGAAATTTGTGAAAATTAAGTTTGAGGCCTGAGGGATCTTTCATGAAAAAAAAAATTGGAAGACACTGACTAAAATTCATCTTAAGAAGAGTTAAGAAGCCAAGAAAAGAAAGAAAATTGAGAATCAGAAATTAAGAGCAGGAAATAGGAAGAATTCGGACTCCTCTCCCCTATTTCTTTGAGCCTAAGATGCCCTCTGTGGTACCGTAGGCTTCGAAGTACAAGTCTTCCCTGAACCTACCTCCAGTGGGAGCCCGCCTCCAGCGGCAGGATGGAGGGATCATAACCTCTCTAGAGCAGCTTCATGAAAAAATCAACGAGATGAGGAACGTGTTCAACTCGCTGGAGAACAAGGTAGACACCCGTTTCTAATCCTTGGGGTGGGCTGTGGGCTGTCAAAAAAGAAAGCTGAAGAGAGAGCAGAGAAAAGATGTTAAGACCGTGTCTTCACAGTATTTATTGTTTATAAGGGAGTGGTCAGGTTGATAGTTGAAAAGCACTCTGTAGGGGCTAAAGATACTAAGATCCCTCAGCATCTTAAAAGTGACGTGTTATATCAGGTGTGTGTCCTCCTGACGGCTTCCCCTCCCTGGCTGGTCAGGGCTGTGAAGCTGTTTACAAAGCAGTAGCAACACTTCAGTGGCAGGTACCCATGGAGCTCAGAGTAATATGTTGGTAGGAAATGGGCACACAACTCAAAAAGAGCTTCAGAATTCCCAGAGTTCCTATGTCACCTGGCTGTTAGGGGAAATTTTAATAAGTTTTTGAGAGCTGGGGTTCTGCAGGCAGGAAGGTCCTTTTCCTAGGAGTCTACTGCTGCCTTTTGGTCTCTGCAGAAAACTCTGCCTAAGGAAGCAAGGATAATGAAACCTATTTCTGTTGGGTAGTGGTTCCCTTTTTTTTTTTTTTTTTCCCAAGCAGGAAACCTAAGTGAATGTTACTAAGAAGAATGTCAGCTTTCCTTCTTCCAATTTTAAAACTTGCATACATTTTTGATTTGATGTTATATAGCCATCACTTTTGTTTATTTTGCTTACAGAAGATACATTTACATAATGAAAAATTACCAGATCAGAAAGTGGTTGATCTGGTGATTTAATCCACCATGATGACTGAGTTAGGATGTAAGCCAAAATCAATTGCAAAGATTCATTATAATTAAAAATGATTGAAATGAAAAATAGATTGCTCATGATGTTTCCCAGCCTTCTAGCCCCAAATACTTGACAAGCCCTGCTTTTTTCCTCAAAATGATCTCTCTGGTTCCTCTTATTTCTCTCTATTCCCAGCAATCCTTTGTAAGGCACAATGAACCACAAAATCCTATATTTTAAAAATGTGATATAGGAGACAAAGTCACTGTATAGTGAGTGGGAGGTGCCATTGCAGGTGGGAATCATGTGGATGGCCTGATTCTGAAAATTTTCAGAAATACACATTCAAAGAAATTTGTTAAGGTATCTGGACTTTAGTTTTCATTCCTTTAAAGTAAAAATACTTGAGGCCGGGCGCAGTGGCTCATGCCTGTAATTCCAGCACTTTGGGAGGCCAAGGCAGTTGGATCACCTGAGATCAGGAGTTCAAGAGCAGCCCAACCAATATGGTGAAACTCCGTCTCTACTAAAAACACAAAAATTAGCCAGGTGTGGTGGCACATGCCTGTAATCCTAGCTACTTGGGAGGCCGAGACAGGAGAATCACTTGAACCCGGGAGGCAGAGGTTGCAGTGAGCTGAGATTATGCCACTGCACTCCAGCCTGGGTGACAGAGCAAGACCCTGTCTCAAAACAAGACAAAACAACAACAACAACAACAACAACAACAAAACTTGATTATAGAATAAACCTTCTAAATGGTTCTGTTTTAAAGAGACACGTGGAGCTAAGAGTTCCTCTACTTAACAGAGTGTAAGATCGTAAATGTCAAGAAAGTAATGTTATTATCTTATTGTTATTATTAACTTACTGTCTGTTGAAAATGCTTTTTTCATTTGTTCAATAAACAAAACTGAACTTTAGAAGTGCTCCATTTTCTCCACATTTCTGTTTGTGCTTAACTTTTTGATTTACCACCTAAAAGGGGGAGAAGAATGAACATTTCTTGAACATCTGTATACCAAGTATGTGCTATGGTAGGCCGCTTACCTACGTTTACTCATTTAATTCTCAAGGCAGCCCTGTGAAATAGATATTATTATAGCTATTTTATGGATGAGAAAACTGCTACAAAAAAGTTAACCAACATTTCTAAGGTCTTAGTACTTTAGGGTAGAACTAGGATTTGTACCCTACCTGATCCCAAACACCTCTTTCTTCATGTCAAAGTTGACCTACATGACCAGGACTGACTGCTGAAGATGATTCATATCACCATCAACAACATTCTGAGCTCCTACCATACCCTACCAGATATTTCTGTGCCTTCCTTATGAGTTAAAGCCCACTGTCATTGAAAATACTGTTACCTCCTTTCCCATGATATCATCTAAGAGCATTTTTTTTTTTTAAAAAAAACCTTCTTTCCTTTCAAATAAATTCTCAGTTATGCTTAGTTGTTTCTGTTTATTCTTTAATTTCTTAAGAAAACAAGAACTGAATTTCCTTGCCTCTCATAATAACCAGAGAGAATATGACCCATTTTCTTCTTTTACAGAATTCAAAGAGTTATTGGATCAAGATTCACATACATGTTTCTTTTCAAGCAAATCTCATTTTAATCAAAGGTGTTAGAATAAATAGAAGCTTGTAGAAGCACTCGTAAACTTAATTAACAGCTTGTTTTCTTGTCATTTATCAAGCTTCAGCATGTGCTGTATATAAAGAAGACACTCTTTTTCTTAGATAAATGGGGCCAAGGTTGTCTTAAGTTGTCCAAACTGAAGTACACTAGTAAATGAGGTCTGTAGATTTTCAGGAGCCTCATTTCTCAAACAAAAGAAAAGTTCAAGGGCCAATGGTGCCACTTATAATAATTTCCAGAAAATTGAATTAACTTTTCATGCGTTATTTAGTTGCAGGCACTGGCCTCCGAACTCAAAACTGGCTTCACAGAAGCAATGCAAGAACTGTCAAGAATTCAACATGGAGAATATGCTTTGGAAGAAAAGGTTAAGAGCTGCAGATGTTCCATGGAAGAAAAAGTTACTGAGATGAAGAATTCATTAAACTATTTCAAGGTAGGCCCCTCTTTAATTTCCCTGCTGACAAGAGAATTTTGGTCTCGGTAACAGGAGTAGAAAACTTGCCTTTTTCTGGCTGGGCATGGTGGCTCACACCTGTAATCCCAGCACTTTGGGAGACCAAGGCCAGTGGATCACAAGGTCAGGAGTTCAAGACCACCCTGGCCAATATGGTGAAACGCTGTCTCTACTAAAAATACAAAAATTAGCTGGGTGTGGTGGTGGGCGCCTGTAGTTCCAGCTACTTGGGAGGCTGAGGCAGGAGAATCACTTGAACCAGGAAGTGGAGGTTGCATTGAGCTGAGATCATGCCACTGCACTCCAGCCTGGGCGACAGAGCAAGAATCTGTCTCAAAAAAAAAAAAAAAAAAAAAAAAGAAAAATATAAGAGTTTTTCCTCTGGGCCATTCATAGTTATCACGGAAAAATATCTTTCATGTTTTCTTTTTTGTAGCTCTGTGTTAAAATTTGATGCCACAATGGAAGTATAAATTTTTAAAATCTCTCATTCATTCAATAAGTATGTATTTAAAGTGTACAGTGTGCTAGACTATGTGATATACTTTTACCCCATATATAACCCATACATTACCCATAATAACCTATCAGATATTGAGAACCAGCATAACCTTGTCTTTGTTTCATAATGATAGTTGTCTGGATACTTCTAAATTTCAATTGAATTAAAAATAATTTATTGTACAGTCAATACTGTGCTAACCCATGTACCACGTTAAAACATAGCAATTCTTATTTTTTTAGGAAGAACTGAGCAATGCCATGTCGATGATCCAAGCCATTACCTCCAAACAAGAAGAAATGCAACAGAAAATCGAACAGCTTCAACAGGAGAAGCGAAGAGAATCTCGAAAAGTTAAAGCCAAGTGAGTGTCTTTTAAAAATGTACCAAAGGCAAACCCATAAGCAATGGCTTCTGCAGAGGCACCCGGAACACCTTCCCCACTCTCAGTATACAGCCTGCTGGCCACTGTGCTCCACAGCTCGGCATGCAACGGAGGTTATAGAATTATAAAATGGGTTAATACCAAAGACAGATGGTACCTATTACATAGAAAAATCCATTTAATATGATATGTAAAATGAAAGTGACATAAAATGGCATGAATGCTTTGATTACAAGTATAAAAACATGTAAAATAACAACTAGAAAGAAACACTTAAAAATAATGAGAGTTGTGTTAAGATAGTGGCACCATCAGTGATTTTCTTTTTTTTTATTAATTTTGTAAAATATCTCTAATGCAATTATTATTTTAATTCTAGGGTTGAAAATAAATTTATGTTAAATGATGTCTGGACCAGGTTGAATCAAGTAAAGTTTCACCATTAAACATATATAATCTTTATTGTCACTTATGTGATTGTGGTTTTGTTTTTCCTTTTTTCTTTCTTTTTTTTTTTTGGAGACAGAATCTTGCCCTGTTGCCCACGCTAGAGTAGTGGTATGATCACAGCTCACTTCAGTCTTGTACTCCTGGGCTCAAATGATTCTCCCACCTCAGTCTCCTGAGTAGCTGGGACTATAGGTGTGGCCCCCATGCTAGCTAATTAAAAAAAAAAAAATTGTAGAAATGGGGTTTCCTTATGTTTTCCCAGGCTGGTCTTGAACTCCTGGGCCCAAATGATCCTCCTGCCTCGGCCTCCCAAAGTGTTGGGATTACAGGCATGAGCCACAGTGCTCAACTTACGTGGTTTTTTTTTTTTTTTTTTGAGACTGAGTCTGGCTCTGTCGCCCAGGCTGGAGTGCAGTGGCCGGATCTCAGCTCACTGCAAGCTCCGCCTCCCGGGTTCCCGCCATTCTCCTGCCTCAGCCTCCGGAGTAGCTGGGACCACAGGCGCCCGCCACCTCGCCCGGCTAGTTTTTTGTATTTTTTAGTAGAGACGGGGTTTCACCGTGTTAGCCAGGATGGTCTCGATCTCCTGACCTTGTGATCCGCCCGTCTCAGCCTCCCAAAGTGCTGGGATTACAGGCTTGAGCCACCGCGCCCGGCTAACTTACGTGTTTTTAATATTATCAAATTGAAAATAGAAATGTAGGAATAATATGTGTGTGACCTTGGAGAATAGGTTGTTTTCAGGAAAGGATTTGCTGCTTCCTGGTACTTTTGAATTGCATTGCTAAGCAAATATAAATCATTTCAAGCAAATTGTCACCACTGCAAACTCTAAAGATCCCGATGAGAAGGAAGCCAGTAACAAAAAAATAAGAATGTGGATATTATAATTAGAAGGGTGATTTGTAAATATTTGAAGTTTTTTCTCCAGCTGAGGTGATGAATTAAGTTGAACCATATGAATTGCTAGTATTTGACCACTTTTAATTTTCAAAAATAGCAATTCATATAGTTCAACCTAATAATTTAGACATTTTCTTGAGTTGTTCTGAACTGAATCTCCTCGTAACCTATCAGATACTAAGAACCAGAATAGCCTTGTCTTTGTTTCTCTTTCCTAGGAAAACTCAAAAAGAAGAGCACAGCTCCCAGGCCGGGCCTGCCCAAGCACAAGGAAGTCCTTTTCGTTCAATCAATATCCCTGAGCCTGTTCTTCCAAGCGAAGACTTTACCAACCTTTTGCCTTCTCAGGCCTATGAAAAAGGTACAGTTCACAAATCATACTGAATTAATCAAGTATTTTTTCCCTGATTCCTAGGGCTTAAGAATGGGCTTAAACCCTCCATCTTTGTTAAAAGAAAATGGTGTATTGCGTAGAATTTTTCTGCTTGTAACTGAAATTTAGAAGAATCCAGAGGATCTAAGAGACCACAAGAGTCTGCCCAATTTTAAATATTTTTTTTGGGGGGGGCAGAATACTAATCTGGATACTTCTAAATTTCAACTGAATTAAAAATAATTCATTGTACAGTCAATACTGTGCTAACCCATAAGAGAGAAATGTTAGAAAAAATATCACTTACTCTAATAAGCTATTTTATTGGCAGTCTAACTCAGCACCTGTCTTTCTCTGGAAAACCAGAGCTGATGCTGCCTATGGGCTGAAACAGTCACCACTCTTATTCCTGACCTTTGGGATGTTAGAACAGATATTAAAAAATGGTACCGAAGAAACTGGCTTTCCAGTGGAGGTCTGAGTTTTGGTTATTAACTTATGTTCAACTCAGGAAAAGTAAAAAACAAACAAACAAAAAAATTTGCCACGTCTTTGTATCCTCAACCATGTCTACCAAAGCACCTGTAGATAGAAAAATAAATGTAGATATTAACATTGTTTAGATGACATTTCCTCTTATTTATGGTCTCATGTAGAAAGTCCTCAAGACAAAGACTCAATGATTTCTCAACCAACTGTCAGTGTGTCAAAGGCAGGGTTGGTGGTTTTCTATCCTTAAGACTAATGGAACAATTTGGTTTATATACTCATAGACAATGTGTATTCTGAATAACTGAATCTAAAAATCTAAATCAAGTGGCTTTTAATTGTTATACTTCGAAGTACAGATTTGCCTTTTTAATTTTTTTTTTTTTTTTTTTGAGATAGAGTCTCGCTCTGTTGCCCAGGCTGGAGTGCAGTGGCGAGATCTCAGCTCACTGCAACCTCTGCCTCCCAGGTTCAAGTGATTCTCCCGCCTCTGCCTCCACCTCCCAAGCAGCTGGGACTACAGGCATCACCACGCCTCGCTAATTTTTTGTATTTTTAGTAGAGACAGGGGTTTCACCATGTTGGCCAGGCTCGTCTTGAACTGCTGATTTCAAGTCATCCACCCACCTCGGCCTCCCAAAGTGCTGGGATTACAGGCATGAGCCACCGTGCCTGGCCTGTCTTTTTATTTTTATTTTTTTACCTGTTTGAGTAATTCATTGAGAGACTGATAGGCGCAGCCTAGGAAAACTCACTTGATCCATCTGGGGACTGGGTTCATTGCAGGTGGCTCTATTTTCTTTCCTCTAGGACATGAACAGCTCTACATAAAAGGATGATCCTATCTGGGAAAGAGTATAGTATAGGATAGGCTTAGAATGTAAAAGTCAGTTCAATGCCAGTCTGGAGCAGCTAAACATGTTCATAAGATAAAAGGTTAAAAATTATCTTTACAAAGTAAATTTGTGCATGTTTAGACAATGTGTAACAGCCCCCAGGGACATGAATAATCACAGAATGTGTTGAATCCACTGAAAACAGCTGATCCAGATGATTTTAGTGCCCACATGGATTTCAGTGAACTATTTAGTGGCAATTCCTCCTTCCTTTCCTCCTGTATAGACATGGTCATAGTTTATTCTTCTGAGTTGCTGCAGAAATTTAAGAATAATGTGCCATGATAAGACATTCTGCACATACTTGGTGGCAGATTGTGTTAAAACTCAGGGGTCAAGAACCAAAAACTCAGAAAGTCTTGGCTTATCCACTGTTAACGATAAAATGGTACAACTGTTATCTATTGTCCCAAAATTCAGTAGCTTAAAATAGCAAACATTCATGGTTCACAGTTTCTCTGAGTCAGGAATCTGTGCACAGCTTAGCTGAGTGCCTCTGGCTCAAGGTGTCTCATTAAGGCTGTAATCAAGGTGCTGGCCATGGCTCTCATCTCACGTGAAGGCTCTACTCACGGGTGATCTACACCAAGCTTACTCACTTGGTTATTGGCAGGCTCCAGTTCTTGTAACATGGGCCTCTGCAAGTTGCTGCCTTACAATTTGGCAGCTAGCTTCTCCCAGGGCAAGTGATCTAAAAGAATGCTCAATACAGAAGCCACAGTGGGTTTTTTTTTTGTTTTTTTCCTTTTTTGAAACAGAGTTTTGCTTTTGCCGCCCAGGCTGGAGTGCAATGGCACGATCTCAGCTCACGGCAACCTCCACCTCCTGGGTTCAAGCAATTCTCCAGCCTCAGCATCCTGAGTAGCTGGGATTACAGGCACCTGCCACCATGCCCTGCTAATTTTTGTATTTTTAGTAGAGACGGGGTTTTGCCATGTCTCTGGTCTCAAATTCCTGACCTCAAGTGGTCTGCCCACCTTGGCCTCCCAAAGTGCTGGGATTACAGGTGTGAGGCACCATGCCCGACCCACAGTCTTTTTAGAACCTAATCTTAGAAGTGGTATTCTGTCTTTTCTGCCATATTCTATTAATTAGAGGCTAATCAGTAAATCCAGCCTTTACCTTAGGGGAAGGATAACATAAGGGTGTGAATGCTAAGTGTGGGGATAATTGGAGCCATCTGGAGCTGCTTACCACAAATGGCTGACGGCCCCCGTCTGAGAAGGCAGCCAATTTATGTGAACCCTGATGCAACAACTTCATTTATGTGCCTGATAATTGTAGAACTTGTCAGTTTGAAAACGTCATTTTACAGGCCCAAGTATACCTTTCCTTTAGGTTCCTTTCCCCACCCAAGAAACTCTCAAGATGTTTAGCCTCCCTACTCCTGATATATTCTTGCTTGAGAAAATTGAAAACTAATTTTGTTGAAAGATATGCTTTTATTATCCATCTCTTCTTTCTTACCTCCTATTTATTCTACCTGTTCAATATTGGCTTTCATCCTTACCATTTCACTAAAATGGTTTCCTTACCTCTCCTGATAGTTTTTGGTACCCTTGATACCCACCTTCTTGAAACATTCTCTTCTTTTAGCTGACACTCTGCTTCTTTGATTTTCCACCCACTTTCTGGATGCTCCTTTTTAGATTCTCTTTGATTCCTCATCACCATCAGAATAAAGTCCAAGTTCCTTAACACAGTACATGGCCATGTTTTAACTTGCCTCTGCTTTTCTCTTCAGACTTATATTTTGTTACCCTTGACTTCTCTCTCTGCATTCAAGCCCCCCTGACATTTTCCCTCCCTCCCTCCCTCCCCCTTCTCTCCCTCCCTCCCCCCCTTCTGTCCCTCCCTCCCCCTTCTCTCCCTCCCTCCCTCCCCCTTCTCTCCCTCCCTCCCCCTTCTCTCCCTCCCTCCCCCTTCTCTCCCTCTCTCCCCCTTCTCTCCCTCCCTCCCCCCTCCTCTCCCTCCCTCCCCCTCCTCTCCCTCCCTCCCCCTCCTCTCCCTCCCTCCCCCTCCTCTCCCTCCCTCCATCCAAGGCACTGTTTTAGGTGTTAAGATATAGGAATAAACAAAACAACAAAAATTCCAGCCTTCATGGAGCCATTTCTCTGAGGCAAGCAGACAATAGACAAGATGAGTAAGATATGTAGTATGTTAGAGAGTGATAAGTTAAGTAAAAAAAAAATAAGTAAAGAGGAATTGTCATTTTAAATAGGGTGCCAGGCAAAGACCTGAAGGAAATGAGAAAGTTCGCTTATGGCTACTGAGGGGAAGAGAAGGAACAGCCAGTGCCAGGGTCCTGTGAGAATATGACTGATGTGTTCAAGGAATACCAAGAAGACCAGCGGGAGTAAAGCAGAGTGAACCAGGGAGAAAACAGGAGGTGCAGTTAAAAAAAAAAAGGAAGAAACAGCAGGCATGAGTTGGGAGCAGATATTCCAGGGCTGTATGATCATTATAAGGGCTTTGGCTTTTACACTGAAATGGGAGCCATTGGAGGGCTACGCAGAGAAGTGATAGGGTCTGGTTTACTCTTTTTTTTGAGACAGGGTCCTGTTCTGTCATCCAGGCTGGAGTGCAGTGTCACAATCTTGGCTCACTGCAGCCCCAACCTCCTGGGCTCAAGCGATCCTCCTATTTTAGTCTCTCAAGTAGCTGGGACCACAGCACATACCACCATGCCCAGCTAATTTCTCTTTTATTTTTTGGGGGGTGGGGAGCGGGGGGCGGGTAGAGACGGAGTTTTGTCATGCTGCCCAGGCTGGCTTACATTTTAACAGTACCATTCTGCCTTTTTTTATTATTACCATCATACCACTGCCACCACCATTATAGTTAAACAACTATTTAACTCTTACAATATGCCAGGTAGAACTTCAAGCAGTTTACAAATACTAACTTATTTATTTTTGTTGTAATCCTTGAGGTAAGTACCACTATTGCATCTTTTTACAGCTGAGAAAATAGCACTTGCTACACGATACTGTAATTTCTTTTTTTTACTGCGCTGCCTCCCCCATGAAACTGTAGAATCTCTGAGTCTGCCCCCAGTGCCTGGCTCACGGAAGGTGCTTAGTCCATGTTAGTGGAACAAATGCTGAATGAATGCTTTCCTTTCTCTGCAGCCCAAGAGTCCAGATCTGTTCATGTAGGAGACAGTAATGTGAAGGGAATGATGGGTCCTGGTAAGTGGCTCTTCTCTTAGTTTTCTTTTCTTCCAGCAATTCCATTTTTTCCTCTTCTATCTTCCCTGCGTCCACTTCCTCAGTTTCAAACCAGGCATGAAAGAACTCACAAAAGATAAAGTTACGAAGTTACAAAGATTCCAAGATGTGTACTAGAGCAGGTCAGTGACTCATTTGAACCCAAGGAGAGAGAAGGGCTAGGGAAGGTTAAGACAAAACCAGTATGTTTTATCCTTTCTGGCTTATTTCAATGACTAATGAATTCACATTTGCCAAAAACTTGCAGGTTAATGTAGCATGACGTAAGTTTTCCATGGATCACACACTGTATAGTTTAATTCAAAAGTTATTTACTTTTACATCTGTGTAGTGCAGGTAATAAAGAAAGGACTAAATAATGGAAAACAAAAGAAGATAAAAGACAACAAAATTTTAAAAAGAATTTACTTAATTGACAATTCATCAGAATTTTATAAATTATTTAATCTTCCCTCTCTCCTTCCTTTCTAGCATTAGGATCAAGGGGAAAATGCCCAAAGAAGACATTGTTTTTGGCACCCTTCCTCCTCCTCTTTCTGTGTTCTCTTCTCAGGAGTGCTCCAGCATCTGTGTGCTCACCTGAAAGGAAGCAGATATAAGGAGTCAATACATACTATAAATTAGCTATACTATTTGATAAATTCATTTTTAAAAACTCCTTATTTAGTAAAGACTAGGTATAAAGCATAGAGGATGTATAGACCAGAAACAGAGGGGACCCCATGCAGCTGTGTACACTTTTAATCCTTAATTGGTATATTTAATCCTCAAGGGATAGTTGTACCCAAACAAAGGCAGATTCATTAAGAGTTAGTAACAAGGCCGGGTGCAGTGGCTCATGCCTGTAATCCCAGCACTTTGAGAGGCCGAGGCAGGTGGATCACTTGAGGTCAGGAGTTCAAGACCAGCCTGGCCAACATGGTGAAACCTTGGCTCTACTAAAAATACAAAAATTAGCTGGGTGTGGTGGCACACACCTGTAATCCCAGCTATTTGTGAGGCTGAGGCAGGAAAATTCACTTGAACCTGGAAGGCAGATGTTGCAGTGAGCCGAGATGGCCCAATTGCACTCCAGCCTGGGCAACAAAAGTGAAACAACATCTCAAAAAAGAAAAAAAAAGAGTAACTTTTTTTTTTTTTTTTTTTTTTTGAGACAGAGTCCCACTCTGTCACCCAGGCTGGAGTGCAGTGGCACAATCTCGGCTCACTGCATCCTCTGCCTCCCAAGTTCAAGCCATTCTCCTGCCTCAGCCTAAGTAGCTGGGATTACAGGCACCCGCCACCATGCCCAGCTAATTTTTTGTAGTTTTAGTAGAGACAGGGTTTCACCATGTTAGCCAGGATGGTCTCAATCTCCTGACTTCGTGATCCACCCGCCTCGGCCTCCCAAAGTGGTAACAAACATATTTTTAAAAAAGATTTTGATAGCACTTTTGTTTGTTTCCCTGCCCCCAACCCCACCCCATCAGGAGTGAACCCAACAACTCCAGAAGCAGAAGAAAACCTCAAGTCTTGCCTCTCGGCTGATATCCAGTCCAAGGGCCATCTCCCATCTGGCATGTGGAGGCAGCCTAAGGATGGTAAAGAATGGGGTGAAGAATACGTCACGAAAGACCACCCAGATAAACTCAAGGAGGCTGGCCAGGGTAGACACAGCTCCTTGGAAACCGTTTTATGTGAAACCTCCTTAGCTGGTAAGTTCCAAGGGGGAATGCAGGCTGATAGTTTAAAGAACGGGATGTACCAGAGCTTTGAACTCAAAGGTGAGAATCCTTGCAGTTCAGATTCAGTGGACACATGAGGCCACCTAATTCCTGGTTTCCTTTTCAGATGAACTAAAGCCTATAGAGGTAAAGGGACTCATTAGAGGTCACAGGGCCAGCGACTACCACCTTGATTCTGCGTGTTCAAGACACTTAGTAATGGAGTGCTATGGGGGGGAAAAAGGCATAAGGTTGGTGGAGAAGAAGGCAGAACTATTTAGCCAGTGATGTAGAATCTTCTAGAAGCAAGCCTTTCATCAACAGTCTACCACCAAAATATCACACACTGCAAGAGAACCTGTCCTCCCTCCTTTTTCCCTCCTTCCTTCCCTTCATATCACAAATCATTGCTGAACACTTACTGTGTCAGACAATGGCATTTCCCCCTGGCTATTTTGGGGGAGGTAATTTTTAAAAATTATTTTGAATTTTTAAAATCAAATACATGAAAAGTCAAATAGCATTAAAAGGTTTGTTATGAAGAAGAGCGCCAACAATTTTAAACTCTTTTGACAGTTTTTTCTGGTACTTGCTTCCATGTTTTCTTTTGGGGGACATGGGGGAGGGAGAATGGCAGGCTCAGGCTAGGTACGCAGTCCTCCTGTGCTTCTATGTTT
Source organism: Macaca nemestrina (assembly GCF_043159975.1). Classification (NCBI taxonomy): domain Eukaryota; kingdom Metazoa; phylum Chordata; class Mammalia; order Primates; family Cercopithecidae; genus Macaca; species Macaca nemestrina. The sequence continues at coordinate 38,974,337 of NC_092137.1, forward strand.
TTAAAATATGTTTAGCCAGGCATGGTGGTTCACACCTGTAATCCCAGCACTTTGGGAGGACAGGGTGGGAGGATCTGTTGGGCTCAGGAGTTGGAGCCAGCCTGGGCAACATAGTGAGACCCCTGTCTCTACAAAAAATAAAAAAACAAATTAGCTGGGCCTCCTGGCATGTGCCTACGGTGCCCGCTACGTGGGAGTCCAAGGTAGGAGGATCACTTGAGCTCAGGAGGTCGAGGCTGCATTGAGCTATGATAGCACCATTGCACTCCAGCCTAGGCAACAGAACAAGACCCTATCTCAAAAAAAAAGAAAAACAGTTTGACACTATTTTTTTTTTACTAATACTTTATTGAAGGTGAATTTACATACAGTAAAATTCACAGAGCTTACATTTAAGCTAATAGACATTTTACATGTGTCTATCCCCTGTGATCACCACCCAGATCAAGATATGCATATTTCTGTGCATGAAAGAATCTGAAAAAGTTATTTCATGCACTTTGCTGGTCAATATCCACCCAAAGAACCACTATTGTGACTTCTAGTACCACAAATTAGTTTTTTCTGTTCTTAAACTTCATGTAAATGGAATAATACGGTGTGTACTCTTTTGTGTCTGGCCTCTTTCTCCCAACATAATGTTTTTAAAAAAAGATTTATGCATATTTTTGCACACAATTCATTCCTTTTTATTAATCACATTGAATGAATTTATCACATTTTTAAAAATCCATTCTCCTGTTGATGGACAGTTTTTTTTGAGACAGAGTCTTGCTCTTTCACTGAGGCTGGAGTGCCATATTGTGATCTCAGCTCCCTGCAACCTCTGCCTCCTGGGCTCAAGTGTTTCTCCTGCTTCAGCCTCCTGAGTAGCTGGGATTACAGACATGCACCAGCGCATCTGGCTAATTTTTATATTTTTAGTAGAGACAGGGTTTCACTGTGTTGGCCAGGCTAGTCTCGAAATCCTGATATCAAGTGATCTGCCTGCCTCGGCCTCCCAAAGTGCTGGGATTACAGGCGTAAGCCACCATGCCTAGCTAGCTATGAATATTCTTGTACAAATTTTTTTTTTAGCAGGGGGATATATGCCCTCATTTCTCTTGGGTGTATAACTAGGAGTGAAATCTTTGGGTTGTAGGTTATGATTATGCTTACCTTTAAAAGAAAATGCCAAGCAGTTTTCTAAAACAGTTGGCTAATACTCCCACTAGCAATGTATGAGAGCCCAGTTGCTTCACATACTTTCCAATACTCGGGAAGGATGTTTAGTCCTTTCCATGTTAGCCATTCTCAGGGAGGTGTACTGGTATCACACTGTAGTTTTAATTTGCATTTCCCTGGTGATTACTGGTATTAAGTATGTTTTTGTATGCTTATTGGCTATTCATATATCTTCTTTTATAAAGTGCCTAAGTAAGTCCATTGCCCAACTTTTTTTGAGGCAGGGTCTTGCTCTGTTGCCCAGGCTGGAGTGCAGTGGCACGATCACAGGTCACTTCAGCCTTGATCTCCTGGGCTCACGTGATTCTTCCTTCTCAGCCTCCCAAGTAGCCAGGACTACAGGTGTGCACCACTGCACCCAGCTGTCAATTTTAAACTCTTAAAATAGCTTGTGACTTTCTTGTCTTTCTAGGAAATATTTGCTATTTCACAGTTGTGAAGATACTCTGGTATGCTTTCTTCTAAAATCTTTATAGTTTTAGCTTTCACATTTAGATCTATGACTTATCATGAATAAATTTTGATGTACAGTGTGAGAAAGGGCTCCAGGTTCATTTTTTTTTTCCAGATGGCTATCCAGTTGTTTCAGCACCATTAATTGAAAATACCTTCTGTTTCCCATTGTTGCATGCAGAAAGTCAAGTGGTCTTATATGGGTATCTAATTTTAGACTCTCTTTTTAAAAATTCCAATTATCAGGTAATTGACATATTGACAGTATTGAGTCTTCCATTTGAAGAACATGGTATATCTCTTCATTTATATAGATCTTGAATTTTTCTTAGCAATATAACAGAAACTTTACTATTTAACATCATCAGTGTTTTTAGTTTTTAATTTATTTTTATCCATTTAGTTTTTAAGAGGTGGGGGTTTCCCTTTGTTGCCCAAGCTGGCCTCAACATCCTGGGCTCAAGTGATCCACCTGCCTCAGCCTCCCAAGTAGCTGGCACTACAGGCACAAGTCACTATGCCCAGCCATCTTTTTTTTTTTTTAAAAGAGCATTTGCCTCCATCATCCTATTCTGCTTTGGCCCAATGTACTGCCATCATCCTGGGACTTTCCAGTCTTCTTAAGAATTCCCTTTATATTTCTCCTCTGTTCGATTTCTGTTTCTGTGTTGCTGTTATTGATTTTTTTTCATCTTCTGTATCCTTGGTTTCTTGGTTTACTTCCGGTTTTGGTGGAACACATCATCCAGTAGCTTCTGCATATGTAATCACTTGGCAGGTCCTTCTTACCAGCTTGCTGTGCAGGTGGAGCTGACTTACTGCAACTGCTGTATTGCAATTGAGAAAGAGTTGAATAAACATACAGCAAGCTACGCAGCAGACTGGAGTTTATTATTCAAATCAATCTCCCTGAAAATTCAGAGACTGGAGTTTTTTTAAGGATAATTCGCTGGGCAGGGGGTTATGGAATGGGTGCTGTTGATTGATTGCAGATGAAATCACAGGGATGTGGTCCTCATATGCTGAGTCAGCCTCTGGGTGAGGGCCACAGGACTGGTTGAGTCATGGGTTGTGGGTCCAGGTGGAATCAGTCAGCTTCCAGAAATGGAAAAGTCTGGAAAAATGTCTCAAAAGACCAATCTTAGGTTCTACAGTAGTGATGTTATCTATAGGAATAACTAGGGAAGTTACAAATCTTGTGACCTCCAGAACAATGGCTGATTATCATTTAACTATGCTTACTTACATCTTAGTGTAATTCATAATATGAATTTATAATTCATAATCTTAACCTTCTGACCTTTCATTAGTTTTTCAAAGCTAGTTTGGGTACCAAATCGGAGGGCATGGGGTTAGTTTTGGGAAGGGCTATTAGCATCCTTGCTTTAAGTTGAATTATGAACTAAATTGCTCCCAAAATCTCAGCCTATGCTCAGGAATGTACAAGGGCAGCTTGAAGTTAGAAGCAAGATGGAGCCAGCTATGTCAAATTTCTCTTGCTGTCATAATTTTGCAAAAATGTTTTTACATAGTTGATTAATAATTTGGCCAAATATGACATCTTTTTTCCTCATGATTTTGAAGCAATTGTTCCACTGTCCTCTACCTTCTAATTTTGCTATTAGGAAGTCCAGTACCATTCTGATACTCAGTTTTTTGTATGTTACCTAATTTTTCTTTTTCTTTCTTTTTTTTTTTTTTTCCTGAGATGGAGTCTCCCACTGTCACCCAGGCTAGAGTGCAGTGATCTCAGCTCATTGCAACATCTGGCTGCCAGGTTCAAGTGATTCGCTTGCCTCAGCCTCCCGAGTAGCTGGGACTACAGCCGCCCACCACCACACCTGGCTAATTTTTGTAGTTTTAGTAGAGACGGGGTTTCACCATGTTGGGCAGGCTGGTCTTGAACTCCTGACCTCGTGATCCACCCGCCTCGGCCTCCCAAAGTGCTGGGATTACAGGCGTGAGCTACCATGCCCAGCCCGTTACCTGATTTTTCTATCTGGTAACTTTTAGGATCTTCTTTTTGTTCGTGGTGTGCTAAAGTTTCACAGTGATGTAATATGCCTTATAATGATGTGAGTCTTTTTCATTAATTTTGCTGGGCACAAGGGTCCTTTTCTCTGGAAATACATGTCCTGGGAATTTTTTTTTTCCTGTTGTTAATTTGATAATATCTTCTCATCCATTTTCTTTCTTTTCTCTGAAACTTCTACTAATTTGATGTTGGACCTCTTGGATTGATTTCTCAACTGCCATCTTTTGCTCTTCTCTTTTTCTTCAATACACCTCTTTCTTATCTTTTTTTTTCTTTTCTTTTTTGAGACGGAGTCTTGCTCTGTCACGCCCAGGAGGACTGTAGTGGCACGATCTCAACTCACTGCCACCTCTGCCTCCCAGGTTCAAACTATTCTCCTGCCTCAGCCCCCTGAGTAGCTGGACAACAGGCACACGCCACTACGCCCAGCTAATTTTTGTGTTTTTAGTAAAGGCGGGGTTTCACCATGTTGGCAAGTCTCGATCTCTTGACCTTGTGATCCACTCATCTCGGCCTCCCAAAGTGCTGGGATTATAGGCGTGAGTCGCCGCTCCTGGCCCCTCTTATCATTTTTATTTTTTAAGAAAGGGAGATTTATTTTACTTCATCTTCTACCCTTTTAATTTTTTCTATCTTTTAAGCAATGTTTAAAAGTTTCTCCTTTTTAAAAATTAGCCTCTCTTTTTAAAAATAGTATCCTGCAATTGTTAAATGACTGGAATATATTTCTTATATTCCTTTGAGAATATGAATTGTAAGATTAAAAATTTTTATTCTTTTGTATCCTGCATTGTCTCTGTTTCTTCAGGGTCCTCCCTCCTTATAAAAAAATATGTGTGTATATGCTTTTTTCTTCTCATTCTTTTATGGTATAAGCTTTATTCAAAAGTGTGAGCATTCTTAGCTAAATATATGTAAGAAAGAGCTCTTAGAAAAACTCTGGAAATTTTGTATTGGCCAAGCTTGTCAATCAGTGGGCTTCATTATGGATAGGCTAATCAGATGGCAAATTAACTTTTGATAGTTGACCTCTTTTTCTTTTTTGAGACAGAGTCTTGCTCTGTAGCCCAGGCTGGAGTGCAAGGGCGCGATCTCAGCTCACTGCAACCTCCACCTCCTGGGTTCAAGCAGTCCTCCCGTCTCAACCTCCTGAGTAGTTGGGATTACAGGCATGTGCCACCACGTCCGGTTAATTTTTGTATTTTTAGTAGAGATGGGGTTTCACCATGTTAGCCAGGCTGGTCTCGAACTCCTGACCTCAGGTGATCTACCCGCCTCGGCCTCCCAAAGTGCTAGGATTACACGGGTGAGCCACCGTGCCTGGCTGATAGCTGACCTCTTTATATCAGTGTCTGTGGATCTTTTTTCCTTGGGCAGTTCAGTTTCTCAAGTGGAAGACCCTCCAATCTCCTGCCTGAAGAATTTAAACCTGGCTGCTGCTGGCACTCTGGGATCTACAGGGGAAGGAGGCTGAGGGAAGTCTCGCTGTTCAGTATGAAGCCTTCCCTGAGTCCCTTTGTTTTCATTTTAGCATCTGAACTCTACTATGTCATAAGTCTTTAGCCCAGATCCCAGAAACCAGGGCTTGTCTAGTTTCCTTTTTCTTGTTTGCCGTGGAGAGGAAGTGAGGAAGCCATCTGGTATGGGGGTGAGGATCTGGAGGTTCAATTGCCCCATATGTAGACTTTCAATGATTGCTCCTGCTTTCAGCATTGCCACTTATTTGCACTATCTCTATTGCCCCTGGTGTCTCCAATCCTTGAGCTTTCCAGATGCTTCTCAGCAGATTTTCCAGCTGCAGATGGGGACACCAAGACTTTGTGCCCTTTGCTCTGCTGAATGAATTATGGTGCCTCCATTCTGCTTTCTACCTTTCAAAAACTTGCAGATGGTTTTTTTTTTTATTGTTTTCAATATCCTTTTATCGCTTTTATTGCTTGCATTTAATGGGATTTTAGGAAGAAATGGTTAATATCAAGTCCTTCTTTGGTTTGTTTCTAAAGCTAAAAGACAGACTGTGGCCCTGGAACTGCTTGAATCTGAAAGAAAATATGTCATTAACATCTCTCTGATCTTGAAGATAAAAGCCACATTCCAGGGGTCAGATGGAAAGAGGAATTCCAAAGAGAGAAGGTATCCATGCACTCATTGCCTTTGCTTTTCAGATTGATTAGGATTTAAGGTAAGTGGTTTATTGTTTCCACTTTGGGATTTCTGGGGCCTATAAAGAGTTCCAGAAACAGTCTTTGAAAAGACAAGAGGCAGTGATGGCAGGTGTCTCGGTTCACTTTGTGCTGCTATGAGAGAATATCATAGACTGGATAAGTTATAATGAACCGAAATTTCTTCTCTCACAGTTCTGTAGACTGGGAAGTCTAAGATCGAGGCGCTGGCAGATTCAATCTCTGGTTCCAAGATGGCACTTTGTTGTTGTGTCCTCCAGAGAGGAGGAACATTGCAGCCTCACATGGCAGAAGAGCAGGAGAGAGCAGGAGAACCCACTCCCTCAGGCCCATTTTGTAGTGGCAATAATCCATTCACAGGGCGGAGCTTTCACGACCTAAACGTAATCCATTCACGGGGCGGAGCTCTCACGACCTCAACGTAATCCATTCACGGGGCGGAGCTCTCACGACCTCAACGTAATCCATTCACGGGGCGGAGCTCTCACGACCTCAACGTAATCCATTCACGGGGCGGAGCTCTCACGACCTCAACGTAATCCATTCACGGGGCGGAGCTCTCACGACCTCAACGTAATCCATTCACGGGGCGGAGCTCTCACGACCTAAACATAATCCATTCACGGGGCAGAGCTCTCACGACCCAAACACCTGCCACAGGCCCCACCTCCCAGGACTGTTGCATTGGGGGTTGTTTCCAGCACATGGATTTTGGGGGACACATTTAGGTCATCGCAACAGGGAACCCCTGGCAAGTCTTAAACTTAGATTTTCATCAAGGTAAGAAAATGATTATAGTCTCCTGGGCCTTCAGTGTCTGTAACATGTCTTTTAAAAACTTAAAGGGGGAACAAATGCTACACTGAGGGAGGCATTGGTCTCTGTTGCCATCTGCATGGAGTCCCCATGGGTCACAGGTCTCTTAGAAGCACAAGAGAGTGAATGGCAAACCGAAGCACTCAGTGGCCATTAGAGAAATGACACAGGGCTGACGTAACTCTGGACCTGGGCCTTATCATTCGTGTGGGTGATCTTGCAGTACTGGGTAAGGCATGTGTGTGTGTGTGTGTGTGTGTGTGTGTGTGTGTGTGCGCGCTCATAGGGTCTGCCACCTGTTGTAACAGCACGCTTTCCCAGTGTCACAACACTCCACCTGTATCTGTTCATAGTCTTTAGACTTTTTTCTGTTTCCCTCTCTATTGGGAGAAAGCAGGAAGGAGGAAAGTAAGACTTGGTGAAAAAGATGAATGTAATGAATATATAATAATCCAGAAAAATTGAGGAAAAGGCCAATCCAAAAGAATGGAAAGTCTGGATTATGGACTACTATGGACATATGTGGCATTATTACTTTAAATATTCCATCGGGTAATATACACTGGTGGTTCATAAATTCTGAATCTACCCAGGGAAGCCCTTAATTATATTTTCCTGCTCCTTACCATCCTCCCAAATCTATTTGACTTGGTGGCTGCCAAAAATACACTCAAAACACACTGCTGCCCCTCCTACCTAAATGACCGAGTGAGCCACTACTCCCTGACAAACCCACAAGTGGCTTGACTATTTTCAAGAATTATTTTACTACAAAACCGAGGTAAACAAAATACAGAGCAACAAGAACAGAAAGGCTAAGGTGACCCAGCTAAAGCTGTGACCATCTGGACTGGGCCTCACCTCTAAGACGCTGCCCAGATTCTCAGCAGTCCTTCCTTCCCCATCTGGCCCTTGCAATTCCCCCTCCTTGATCCTCCCAGCTGCGCTGCAGGCCTCTGGCAGTCTCTATAGGCTCCAGCTGTCTTGATGTTGCCAAAGACCTACTCAGTTTACGGTAATGAAATCTAAAGGCGGTGTACCCTTTGGTGTGGCTTTGCTTCCACATAGAAGATTCTAAGCCAGCAGCATCTTTTCTTAGTCTGAAAATCTGGGGAGGCGGGGTCAGGCGGGGAAAAGAGAAAGAACTGTTTACTGTGGAAGGGAGTAGTAAGCAGCTGCTCTGCTAGGCACTTGATTTATAACTTCCCGAAATGTTCAGCAGAACCCCGTGACCCCTGCCTTACAGATGAAGGAACTAAAGCCCAGAGAAGCTTAAAGCTGCGGAGCCAATGAGTGCCGGGATTCAAACGCAGGCCTGCCGGACCCTGTATTGTGTGCTCTTATACATCATACCACTTCCCCAAGGCCACCGCCTTAACAGCAGTATATAAAGTTTCTCAGAGAGCCAGAAGCATAGAGTTGTCTCTTCCTATTTCAAAACTCAGTCCTCCCTCTTGCACAGCCTGGAAGTGTTCACTTCAGATCTCAGTTGATTTGTTAAGTAGGACTGCTAGATATGTTTGTCTAGCCCTTGTTGCAAGCCTCCAGCAGGCGGGAGGTCGTAGGGGAGAGACCAGACCCTGCAGAAGATTTGGGTAGATAAAAGAGAGGGCCCTTGTTGACTTGCTGCCACTTCCTATTTTTCTAAGATGTTCTCTTATGACCCATCACTGGGAGGAAAGAGTAGATCTCTCCCTCAAATCCTACAAGATTAAAAAATTAAAGCTATCATACAATCCTCTATGAAAGTGAGATCGTAGTTACTTCAAGACACCTGCAATAATGCTATTCATGGTAGTTATTTGCTAGGCTAACCCTCTTTTTTCTTTGCATGGACCAAGCAGAGAAAAGCTTCAACCCCACACTCTTTGTTAGTACTGAATATGAAGTCTCTGGTTCTGAGCTTGGTGGTGCTGCCGTTTTTCTATTTTAGGGTTAGATTTTCATTATTCTCCTCCACTCATTATCTTTCTTCTTTTTTAAAAGCTTTTCTGAAACCTTTGTGTGTACTTTCTTTCTTTCTTTATTTTTTTGAGACAGGATCTCACTCTGTTGCCCAGGCTGGAGTACAGTGGTGTGAACTCGGCTCACTGTAACCTCCTCTTTCCGGGTTCAAGTGATTCTCCTGCCTCAGCCTCCTGAGTAGCTGAGATTACAGGCACACACCACCATGCCCAGGTCATTTTTATATTTTTAGTAGAGACGAGGTTTCGCCATTTTGGTCAGGCTGGTCTCAAACTCCTGACCTCAAGTGATCTGTCCACCTCGGCCTCTCAAAGTGCTGGGATTACAGGTGTGAGCCACTGTGCCTAGCCTCTGTGTGTACTTTAAATAAACCAGCTGAAGGAAATGCAAAGCAGAATGAGATTGTTCCTTTTCTCTACTGGCATTTTTCTCCATGCAAAGATGAAAAGAAGTATATTAACATTTACTAATTTTCCCATCACAAGCCACAAGCCTTCAGCATTTTACCCCAATTGGAAAGTAACCTGGGATGCAAATAACCCCCACTGCAAGTACAACTTGACACTCAAGCCTGAGGTGGCCACATCTTCTCCAACCTATTAAATAAAACCTTAGGTTTTTCCTAAAACAAAGTGAGTCACTCAAGAGCTTCCTCAGCCTGTTTGAAGCCAGCCCTGCCCCTGGCTGAAAGGGCTGGAAGTTGCAGGGGCACATGCTGCTGGCTAAAACCTGGGCAGAACTTGAGGGCTATGGTTCATTTGTTTGTTTTGTTTAGAGACAGGGTCTCTGTCTGTCGCCCAGGCTGGAGAAGGGTGCAGCGGCCCAATCACAGCTCACTGCAGCCTCAAACCTCTGGGCTCAAGTGATCCTCCTGCCTCAGCATCCCCAGCTGGGATTACAGGCATGAGCCACCATGCCCAGCTAATTTTTCAGTTTATTATAAAGACGGTGTCTCACTCTGTTGCCCAGGCTGTCATTTGTCGAAGGATCACAGAAGTTGGAGCTCTGGGCTTTTTTGACTCTGACTCACCTAGTTAGAGTCACAGCCTCAGGATCACAGTTCTGTCTGAACACTTACGGAAGGGGCAGTGATCAGCTCAGCAGGATTGTCGATTAGCCTTGTAAACTAAACTCCAGTGCTATGTCCACCAAGAGCACAACAAGCTTCATGCTACAGATCACCACCAGGTGGCACATGTTTAATGACCATGCCCCTCCAAGGTGGCGGGAACCTGCTACTGCCAAGCTCAGGAGTTATTTTGGCCTCATTCTGGGCTGGCAAAAGCTAAGTTATTAACCTGAAACTGTAACTGGATTTTTCTTTCTTGCTTTTAGTGTATTTCCCTCATTGATTAAGTACTATGTTGTTAGGAGATAAAAACTTTAAAGACTTTAGAAATAATAAACTACTCATGTTGCCATAATTTCATCCCCAGTAAGGAATAGAAAGAAAAAAAAAAAAAGCTGAGCCTTGAATACTTTGTCTTCATGAAAAAGTTGCTTCCGGGCGTCAGGTCTGGCGCCAGGCAAAAGAGTGAAACAGGTGAAGTGTGGCTGGACTTCTTGCCATCTTTCTCCCTTTGCTCTCTGTCTTCTGATTTCACACTCCTCCCTAATTTCAAATAATACCCTTGTTAAATTTGTTTAAAAGGTTTAAAGCCCGTTTTCAATATTTCATACAGAACCCACTATAGGTCATTGTTTTTCATGTAATTTTATGTGCTTCCACCGTACTTGATGGGGGCCTTAGCCTTCTCCGACCCCACCCTGAAATCTCAAACGATCATCCCGGTGGGCAGTCCAGGAGGAGATTGGTACCAGCTCTGCCATTCTCCAAGTACACTGACCACAGTGTAGCAGAATGCAGCTCTCTAGAAAGAAAGGGAGAAGGAAGGAAGAAAGGGAAGCAGAGAGGGAGGGAGGGAGAGAAGAAAGGATGAAGAAAGGGAGGGAGGTGAATGAAGGAAAGAAAAAGGAAATCAATAATCCAAGACATATTATCTACATATATGGACAATTCATCACAAAGTCAGATCTTCCCATGGTGCCCTAATATCTTCCAGGGTCACACCAGGACTATTACACAAAGTCATTTACAACCACTGGGTAGGAAGAAATCTTTTGCACCTAGATCTTTGGCTGGTGCAGCATTTTACTCTTTCAGTACAATCAGTTGTGCTTTTCTCCATCAGGTTTATGGTCTTCTCCCAGTCAGTATATCTCCTAGCCACCCCTCCAAATTCCTCTCTGATCTGGACAGGGATTTCTTCGATCTCCTAAGCCCACTGTTCCATTGTAAGTGCTCAGGTCAGGAGGCCTCTCCTCCTTTGCACATGTGGGGGCTCCAGGCACAGGAGGTGGAGGGAGTGGAAGATGGGAGTGGAAGCCTTCCTCGTATCCATTCACTGGGGTCTAGGTACCCTATTCTCATGTTTGTGTGTCTCCTCTGAGCTACAGTCACAGGGGTCACTTTGCTTGGCTTGGAAATGAGTTGGAAAAAACCTTTCAATCTGGCATCCTTCCTATTGTTCCAACAAAGGTTTGCTTCTTGGGAAAGCACCCCAGTTGTCCAGCAGTTTACTCTCATTTGACCATTGGGAAATATTCAAGTAAGTTCAGAACAACCAGACCATCTCTTTCCTGTTTGTTAAACTTGCGGTGCTGAAAGCATAAAGGAACCTACCTTAAATCACCAAGTTAGAGCTCCAATCCTTGCTGTAACCCAGAAAAACTCTGCTTCTTTTTGTTTTTTTCTTCCTCTTTCCTATAGGCCTCTAATCACCTCACTCTTACCCAGCTAGTCCCCCTTCCTCTTCCTCCCATGATTCTCTATCTCTCCTCTCCACCCCACCCTTCTCTGACATCTCCCTTCTTCCCTTCATCACTTCTGAAAAAAAAAAAAAAGAAAAAAAAAGGAGGTACATTGCAAGATGGAGGAGAGAGGGATGGAAAGATAGGAAAGGTGCTTTGTAAAACTCAGGGAGTAGCAGGCCAGGCCTGGTCAGTAGCTGTGTTAGGCTGTTTTCACATTGCTATAAAGAATACCTGAGACTGGGTAATTTATAAAGTAAAGAGGTTTAATTGGATCATGGTTCTGCAGGCTGTACAGGAAGCATGATGCTGGCATCTGCTCAGCCTCTGGGGAGGCCTCAGGAAACTTACAATCATGGTGGAAAGCGAAGGGGAAGCAGGCATGTCACATGGCCAGAGCAGGAGCAAGACAGAGAGACGGGAGGCACTAAACACTTTTAAACAGCCAGATTTCATGAGAACTCACTCACTATCACTATCACTTGGTAGGACAGTACCAAAAGGGATGGTGCTAAACCATTCATGAGAAATTCTCCCTCATGATACAATCACCTCTCACCAAGCCCCACTTCCAACACTGGGGATTACATTTCAGTATGAGAGTTGGGCGGGGACACACATCGAAACTGTATTAATAGCCTACTCAGACAAGACTCTGTCCTGGCCCCGTATTCCTCTTAGAAATTGAAGAAAAGGAAAAAAGAAACCCTCTCGTACCCTACAACTCCCTGAGCTTTTTAGTTGCCAACTTTAAACAAATTTTCCTACTTACCTAAATAGCAGTCTCCTACTGGTAACTGAGAATAGTCACATAGATGCCACCTGAGTGCTGCATCTACAACACTAATTAGAATAGACTATTTTGCACATCAAGTAGGAATAGCTCTAAAACATGGAAAAAGGTATCCATTAGAATTTCCACTGAGTGTCATTTAAATGAGCATGTAAAAAGGTCTTTCAAGTGATGTGCTCTTTATTTATTTGTATTTTATTTATTTATTTATGTATTTATTTATTTATTTATTTTGAGACAGAGTCTCGCTTTGTCACCCAGGCTGGGGTGAAGTGGCGTGATCTCAGCTCACTGCAACCTGTACCTCCCGGATTCAAGTGATTCTCCTGCCTTAGCCTCCCAAGTAACTGGAATTACAGGTGCATGCCACCATGCCCAGCTAATTTTTGTATTTTTAGTAGAGACAGGGTTTTGCCATGTTGGCCAGGCTGGTCTCAAACTCCTGACCTCAGGTGATCTGCCCAACTCTCAAAGTGCTGGGATTACAGGTGTGGCATGCCAGGCCTCTTTATTAGTTCAATACACATTTGTATAGAAGCCATTAGTAAAGGGTTTTTTTGTTTTGTTTTGTTTTGTTTTTTTGTAGTCAGGATATCTGCTATTAGGTGTGCAATGAAAAACTTTTAAAAATCCTAAATGCAGGCCTGTGACTCAGAGTATGTTGGATGGCCGGGAGAATGGGCCCTGCTGCATGTATTTTTGTAGGGTCCTTTCTTCTCCACACCTGGTTTGTGTGATTCCGTCTCTATTCTGTTTCAAGCCTCTTCCCTGGCTCTTTACGGTATCTCGTCCAGCAGCACCTGGATCTGCTTCACGCACTGCAGGAAAGGGTCCTGAAGTGGCCACGCCAAGGCGTTCTTGGAGATTTATTCCTTAAGTTAACAAATGATGAGGTAAGGTTTTTTCCACCCCTTCATACATTTTACTTATATGGATTTGTGTCTCATTTGTCTACTTCTCTTAATAGAGAATCTAGAAGCAATGAATTTCAGAGCTAGAAGAAACACTGAGATCTAGTCTAACTTTCTCATTCTACATACAGATCATGGAATGATTCAGAGAGATATAAAAGCCTTGCTGAAATCACCCCGCTAGCTAGGTAGTTGGAGATGAGTGACTTTCAGAACCCTAGGTTAGGTCTTCTGACTTCTAGTTCATAACTTTCCACTGTACTATAACTGCCTCCGTCGAGTATGCATGTGGATGTGTGTATGTATTGTGTATGTGTTTGTGTTTATATAAATGTATGTATATATATTTGTGGGCTGGGTGTAGTGGCTCATGCCTGTAATCCCAACACTTTGGGAGGCTGAGGCAGGGGAATTGTTTGAACCCAGGACTTCAAAACTAGCCTGAGCAATACAGCAAGACCCTGTCTCTATTAAATTAAAAAAAGAAAAAATGTATATGTACATTAAAACATGTATATATATGCATGTGTATATATATACACACATATATGTACATATATACACATGAAATATATACACACACATGCATATATATACATATGAATGAGTTTGTTTATACATGTGTATTTTCACACACAATTTTCATTCCTTGGGGATTTTTTTTTAAATGTGATGGGTGGCTGTTATCTTGAATTTTGCAATCTCTATAATATCCTACAAAGGAAACATGATCCAAGCCAGAGGCTGCAAACTCAAATGCCTACAGGGCCAGACAGTGGCATCAATGAGTGAAGTGAACACAGTATGGACTGGTGTGAAGTGTGAGCTGCAGTGGAGCAGCTATGTTGTTTTACAAGGAATAGCTACTTAGCTTTGTCCAATCATTATGCAGGAAAAAAGGACTAGAGTTGCCAGAGCTTCTGATATTTTAAGAAAAGCTGGAAATCCAGAGTTTTGTGGGAAATTTTCTTATTTTTAAAAGATTGTGTGGGCTAATTAAAATTGGTCTGCAAGCCAGACTTTGCCTGAAATCAATTTTTGTGTATCAATTATTCTCATCTGTGGGTAACAATACAAAGTTTACAAATTATTTTCTTCTATAGACTAGAGTGGATATAATGTACTAATATCCTCTAATATCACTTTTACTTACTTGTGTTCAGTATTCTTCCTTTTGCTGAGAATTATTATAACTTTATAAGCTGAGAATGATTTTCCTAAGGGGATAATGCATAGATAAATATGCAATTAGTGGAAATATGCAATTACTAGAAAATGTTGTGAACTACTGATCTGGATGATATGAAGCGGGATGGGCAGAGTCCCTCATCTGGATGTAGATGATTGACTGAAATGAAATTAATTACAAAAATAAAATATATGTTTTTATTGTTAAATGACTAAAAAAATACATTTTCAAATTACATGAACCTCCCTCCTCCCTTGGTTTATTATTTCACTTTCTCTCATTAGGGAGGAGATGCTGAGTTTTGATTCCAAAACAGTAGGGATGTTTACCTTAAAACCAAAATTTTTTTTTAAGATACATTTTTTTTTTTTTTTTTTTTTAAGACAGAGTCTCGCTCTGTCCCCCAGGCTGGAGTGCAGTGGCGCAATCTCGGCTCACTGCAAGGTCTGCCTCCCCGGTTCTAGCAATTCTCCTGCCTCAGCCTCCCAAGTAGCTGAGATTACAGGCACCCGCCATCATGCCCGGCTAATTTTTTGTATTTTAGCAGAGACGGGGTTTCACCATGTTGCCCAGGCTGGTCTCAAACTCCTGAGCTCAGGCAATCCACCCGCCTTGGCCTCCCAAAGTGCTAGGATTACAGGAGTGAGCCACTGTACCCGGTCTAAGATAAATTTTTTAAAGCCTCAAAATATATAAAATAAAGAACATATTAAATGAATAAGATAATCTCTGCAAAGTACTCTTCTTTTACATATATGACTCTATGAAAATATTATAGATCCTGTTTTCAGGTTCTTACCATGCATTTTTTATGTTTGTTTTAAAGAATAATTTCTTGGATTATTATGTTGCCTACCTAAGGGACCTGCCTGAGTGCATCTCATTGGTTCATGTTGTAGTCCTGAAAGAGGTGAGTTAACACCATGTATATGCTATCCTTCATCTGCACGTGGTATCATATGATGTTGCTCATCCATGCAGTCAATACAGCACATGCACTCTGCTTTCTAGGCTGGGGAATGGCCCGAACACAGCCACTAATACTACTACCTGGCGTTAAAGGAACTCACTTGTGGATCAGTGCCATTGTGTTGGTCCTCTCCCTGCCTTACTGACCCTCTGTTCCATTCCGTTGGAACTATAGACAAACTATAGTTCTATAATGGGCGTTCTATGCAGAGATCTCCAGGCTGCAGCTCACCTGCTGTATGTGGCGGGTTTTTTTCAGTCTCAGAAGAGGTGAATCCGAATATTAAACTTCAGTCATCCTTTGTCGGTTTATAAGATCATAAGGTGGCTCTAGTCATGTTGCTTGAAGTATTGCTACTGCTATGATGCATTAGGTGCTCAGTAAGCACATATACATGTATAACAGCTTAGTTATTTCAGATCAATAGGAACAAACAGTATCAGAAGCCCCAACACTAAGAGTTAATCAAATTTCACAAGAGATGAGAGGCTCTGTCTTATTAAGTTTCTACTTCAACCCCCCACTACTCCCAACCCAGTATAATGCCTACCATGTTAGCTTTCAGCAAATACCTGGGAAAGAGAAGAGAGAGAAAAGGAAGGGACACGGAGAAAGTACAGCATGTTTTCTGCAGCTAGCTGACTAGTTTCTAATGACACTCCCTTTTCCACTCTTCTGAGACACCAAGTCTCCCTTAGAGCCTATTACTACACCATTGTCATGATTACTTGCTGGAGAGTCTTAATGAATTAATTCAACTCAAATAGAGGTTATTGAGTGCCGGCTTCTGTCTGCAACTGCCCTGAGTGGAAGGAGAGGGTAGTTTGGAAATTTGGGTGGATTCAAAAGAAATATATGATATGCTCCCTATGGGAGAAGAGCTGTCTCCTAGGGCATGTCCCTGAACATGTGGCCTCTCCCATGAGAGGTCAATGCTCTGTGACAATCTCCGGGAAGAAAATGCTCCAGGAGGAAACCCTTCCTACTCTGGTGGGACCGACTCAGGTTCTGCTGCCACAGATGGAGGAACACTGAAGAGTGACCTGACCTTTTTTTCATTCAGGGTGATGAAGAGATTAAATCTGACATCTACACGTTGTTTTTTCACATAGTCCAGCGCATCCCTGAATATCTGATACATCTGCAGGTAGGCATGGGTGGGAAAGCCACCAAACTGATTTGCATGCTAAATAATTATTGGTTTTGGCTCCCAACTGAGAAATACTGTAAAGCCTCAAGAATCATTAATATTTCTAAGAAGTGTTTACTTCGATTGCTATGATTACCCCATAACCCATGATACCCTGTGGTATGAGCTAAAATCTCTCTCTCTCTCTTTTTTTTTTTTTTCTTTTGAGACAGAGTCTTGCTGTGTTACCCAGGCTGGAGTACAGTGGTGCGATCTTGGCTCACTGCAACCTCTGCCTCCTGGGTTCAAGCGACTCTTCTGCTTCAGCCTCCTGAGTAGCTGGGACTACAGGCATGTGCCACCATGCCCAGCTAATTTTTGTATTTTTAGTAGAGATGGGGTTTCACCATGTTGGCCATGCTGGTCTTGAACTCCTGACCTCAAGTGATTCACTCGCCTCAGCCTCCCAAAGTGGTGGGATTACAGGTGTGAGCCACTGCACCCAGCCTAAAATCTTTATTTCTAAAAATGTTCAGGTCATTATGCTTACCTCTGAAGTTCTGTCTTTACTTACCAGCAACTTCCACCTCAGCTGATCCAGGACCTTTCTATAACCACTCCTGCTAGATTCTAAGCACTTCATTCAGTTCTTTCCATTTTGGTTTTACAGCTATCTAAATGCCACCACCTGACATCTAAATATCCATCTAATCTGCTCACTTAACTGCTATCCTGACTACTTTCTTTTGGCATGGGTCCAAGGTTCTACCATGCCATGTTTAAGCTTTATGTCACAGAAAAGGCATGAAGATGATGAGCTGATGTCTTCACACCATTTTCCTGCAGGGCTTGTGATATCCTGGAGGAAGAAGAATTGAAAGAGAGGCTCACTAACCCCCACCAGATCCTCTTCTTCCCACCACCCACCTGTTCTGGTTTAATTGCTGACTGATCTTCTTAAGTAATGAAAGCATCTTAGAAATGCTTGGGACTAATCTCAGGTAGAAGTAGTCCAGTAGTCCAGTAGTCCAGTATCAAAGTATCAAAATTGAAAAGACTTTTTTTTTTTTTTTTTTTTTTGAGACAGGGTCTGGCTCTGTTGCCCAGGTTGGAGTGCAGTGGTGTGATCTTGGCTTGATCTTGGCTCACTGCATCCTCAACTTCCCAGGCTCAAGCAATGCTCCCACCTCGGCCTCCTGAGTAGCTGAGACTATAGGCACTTGCCATTATGCCTGACTTACTTTTGTATTTTTTTTTTTTCTTTGAGACGGAGTCTCGCTCTGTTGCCCAGGCTGGAGTGCAGTGGCGCAATCTTGGCTCACTGCAAGCTCCGCCTCCCAGGTTCACGCCATTTCCCTGCCTCAGCCTCCCAAGTAGCTGGGACTACAGGCGCCCACCACCACACCTGGCTAATTTTATATTTTTAGTGGGGACGGGGTTTCACCGTGTTAGCCAGGATGGCCTCGATCTCCTGACCTCGTGATCTGCCCACCTTGGTCTCCCAAAGTGCTGGGATTACAGGTGTGAGCCACCACCCGTGCCCTGAAAAGACTTTCAATTGTATATAGCTTTAGATCCTAAAAGCATTTTCTCACAATAATGATCTTATTTAATCTTTTCAACAATCCCATGAATTAGGTATTATTGTTGTCACATTTTACATGAGAAAATGCAGGGCCAAAAAAGTTAACAATTTACCCAAGTTAACACACCTAGTAGGTAAAAAAAACTAGGACTGAAACCCAGGTTTTGCAAATAGTAGAATATGGCAAACAAGACCTGGTTCTACTCTCTGACTTGAGTTCAAACCTTGCCTCCATTATTTACTAGATGTGTAACCTGATGAAGATCATTTACCTTCTTTGTACCTCAATTTCCTTATTTGTTAAATGGAGTTTATAATAGTACCTATTTAAGCAGGTTGAGGTAAAAATTAAATGAGATAGTATACGTAAAGGGCTTACTACCTGGCGATAGGAAGTACTAGATACATTTTAGCTTTCCCAAATACCAGTCACATGCATGTTCCACTACAGCACAGCGGGGAATGTACAGCGGGGAATGTAACAGGAGGGGCCACCAGGCTTGATCATAAACATCCCCCTCCCTCGCCTGCCTTGATGCCTGACGTTGTCAACATTGGTCTGGCTCTTTTGAGTTAAGGCACTGCTTATAGACAGTAATTGTTAGAATGCCGCTATTACTTCAGAGGTCTAATTAGGAGATGCTTCTGACTTTTCAGATGAAATTATTTTATGCTCACATTCAACTCAAACAGGTCCGATAGTAACTTATTTTCCCTTGGTATGATAGAAAGCAGCCAGTGTATGGTCATACTTTCAGCGTATAATTAGGTGGGCCATGTGTATTGTTCGTTGTTTTGATTAAATGGCTATCAATCTCCCACAATAGATCAAGGTAAGGTGCAGAAGAGACAAAACAAATTTTCTTGCTAATTATGCAATGCTGCTTCCTTTTCCCCTCCATCCAGAACGTCCTGAAGTTCACAGAGCAGGAGCACCCTGACTATTATCTACTACTGGTGTGTGTCCAGCGCCTCCGAGTATTTATCTCACACTACACCCTGCTGTTTCAGTGCAATGAAGATTTGCTTATTCAGAAACGGAAAAAGCTCAAGAAGTAAGGTTCTGATGGTGCGGTCTAGAGGGTCAAAGACCAGTTACTCTGGGTGTCTTTCACAAGTAACCACGTTGTGTGTTAAGTAGCTGAAATGCAGTGGTGGGAGGTAGAAGGGAAGAGAGAAGGGGAGAGAAAGAGCTAGTCAGACTGGCTACAGGAGCAAGTCACTGACTACCCGGTGGAAATTATTTTAGCAGAGTAACACTTCACTCTACTGCTTACATAGACCCACTCTCATCCCATGTTGCTAACCACCTCAAAAATAGTTCAACGACTCTAAACTTGCCTGGTTCAAAATTGCAGTTAAAAGGCCACAACATAGTTTTCTTTATCAGTTCAACAAGTATTTATTGAGCACCTATTGTGTGTCAGGCACTGTTCCATGCACTGAATATACTGAAAGGAACAAAACGGCCCCAACCAAATCTTTGCCATGTGGAGCTTCCTTTTTAGAGTTGGACAGTGAACAAATAAATAAGATGGTGATATGTGATATGGACAAAAATAAAGCAAATAAGGGAGAGGAATTTCGAATAGGTTTTATATTAGGGAGAAATAGGAAGGGTTTATTAGGGAGAATCTGAGCTTCGGAGGGAACAGAAGCAGCCCACAGCACAGCTTCCTAATGACCTGGATTTCCTTCAATTTCATCCCAACTCCTGTGGAGGAAAACAGAATCATTTCTGTGGAAGCTTCAGACCAGAAAAAGATGCTGTCTCCCAAGCCAGGGCTCCTGTGATGGAAGATGTCTCTCCATACCCCCAACCCCTTCCCCCAAGTTCTTTTCAGCCAGTGAATCAGCTTCCCTACTCTTGCCAGCTTGCACCCTATTAAGCAAAGCAACTTAGTTTGCAAAGGCCCCTGGAGATAGAGACCTTCACAGCAAACTTTATCTGAGACCTCTCTCCATCTTTTTTGGCATAATCTGTGTTCAGAGAGCCAGTTTGCCACCGTACAACCTGAGAACCGTTACTTCCATTCTGTTAGGTCATCCATGGCGAAGCTGTACAAAGGGCTGGCTTCCCAGTGCGCCAGTGCCGGGCAAGATGCTTCCCCCACTGCAGGTCCTGAGGTTGTCCGTGACACCGGGATCCACTCAGAAGAGATGCTGCAACCCTACCCTTCTGCTCCCAGTTCTGGCCCTGCTGTCACGTAAGCACCTGTTGCTGTGGGAAGGTTAAGGTCAATGCCTTTGGGACCCAGCCAGTCTGTGTGGGTTAGCAGGGCAGCCTAGATTCCACCGTCCCCTTTCCCTATCAGGCCTATATGTGCCAGCCAAGCAGACAACCCAATGCTTGGGTCCCAGAGGAAGGCACTAATGTTAAGGGACAGGTGTAGAAAGTGGGAAGAGAGGCAGAAAGTAGATATTTATTTCATGGATCACTTCAACTCTTGAGGCAGTTATGAAACTTCATCTTTGAAATGTAACAAATAGAGTCAAAATATGAAACCCCTGGAGATTATACCCAGATTGAACAATATGGCTGCCACTGCACTCTGCGTATGGAAAATAAAACCCCCAATCTTTCTTCCAAGTTAAAAGAGAATTCAAATGAGGTCAATATTTTGTCTCACTCTTGCACATGTTAACGTGAGACCTAATTTTCATTTTAAGACCACTAGAGTAAAATATTGGTTTTAGCATTTATATTTGCGTTTTTTTTTTTTTTTTTTTTTTTGGTACTGAAGTACAATGGCATGATCTCAGCTCACTGCAACCTCCACCTTCCAGGTTCAAGGGATTCTCCTGCCTCAGCCTACCGACTAGCTGGGATTACAGGCACGTGCCACCATGCCCGGCTAATTTTTGTAGTTTTAGTAGAGACGGGGTTTTACCATATTGGCCAGGCTGGTCTCGAACTGCTGACCTCAGGTGATCCGTCTGCCTCGGCCTCCCAAAGTCTTTGTGCATTTTTGTGGTAGAATTAAAATGTGAATACATAAACTAGCAGAATAGCCACTTCTGGTCAGTGTCCATTTACATCTGTCAATGTAAGTCCAGCACAACTGGACATCCCATCTGCTGGTACCCTATCCTAGTTTGTAAACTGTGTAAATTATCCATTACCCATGACTCCAAAACCAAAAACCCTCCATGAAATTGGGCATATCGAGTGACAGCTTTTTTTTACATATTGGTAATTCTTTGTGGGTGGAAGTTTGAGATGAATTATATAGCATGCTTTACAGTGACAACGAATATTTTTAAAATTTTATTATGAAAATTTCAAATTTACATAGAAGAGTACAGTGAACTCCATATGCCCTCATTCAGAAGTTATCAAGATCATGCCACGTTTACTTTATCTAAGAACGTAATTTGTTTCTGAGTGTGAAGATCCACAAGTCGAACAAAAGTTGAGTTTCCATTATTTTGGATGACTCTGCTAGGGCAAGCAAGGGAGAGAAGAGAGTTGAAGGTGTGCCTTGGAGCACCGCGGGTGGTGAGGAGGGTCAGGGCTTCCACGCGGGGTGATGCCCGTCCCTGGCCCGCAGGCCATTTCCCAGAAGCTCAGACAATACCTTCGGGTCTCCGCTCGACGGACTGCCTTGTCCACTCTCCGCCTGGGGACGGGGGTTCGTGGGAGCGCCTTAGTGGAAGTTTGTGGAGCTTGGGACGTGGCATGCGCAGGCGCCTGGGAGGGCGGCCAGGAGGGCCGCGGGCAGGCGAGAGGCCTGCACTAACCCGCCGTCAGCACACCTCTTTTGTACTCTGTTTCCCCCCTAAAGCCATCTGATGCCCCCAGTGAAGAAAAGTCAACAGCAGCAAAGCCTGATGGAGAGCATGCAGCCCGGGAAGCCCAGTGACTGGGAGCTGGAGAGCAGGAAGCACGAGCGTCCCGAGAGCCTTCTGGCACCGACGCAGTTCTGCGCCGCCGAGCAGGACGTGAAGGCGCTGGCCGGGCCCCTGCAGGCCATCCCGGAGATGGACTTCGAGCCCTCTCCGGCCGAGCCGCTGGGCAACGTAGAGCGCTCCCTGCGCGCCCCGGCCGAGCTCCTGCCCGATGCCCGCGGCTTCGTGCCCGCGGCCTACGAAGAGTTCGAGTACGGCGGCGAGATCTTCGCGCTGCCCGCGCCCTACGACGAGGAGCCGTTCCAGGCTCCGGCCCTCTTCGAGAACTGCTCGCCCGCCTCCTCCGAGTCCAGCCTGGACATCTGCTTCCTGCGGCCCGTCAGCTTCGCCATGGAGGCCGAGCGGCCGGAGCACCCGCTGCAGCCACTGCCCAAGAGCGCCACGTCGCCGGCGGGCAGCAGCAGCGCCTACAAGCTGGAGGCGGCGGCGCAGGCGCAGGCGCATGGCAAGGCCAAGCCGCTGAGCCGCTCTCTCAAGGAGTTTCCGCGTGCACCGCCCGCCGACGGCGTGGCCCCACGCCTCTACAGCACGCGCAGCAGCAGCGGCGGCCGCGCGCCCATCAAGGCGGAGCGCGCCGCGCAGCCGCACGGCCCGGCTGCTGCCGCTGTAGCCGCTCGCGGCGCGCCCCGGACCTTCTTCCCCCAACAGAGGTCCCAAAGCGAAAAACAGACCTATTTGGAAGTAAGGAGGGTAAAGTAAAACCGAATCGAAACCCACAGCGTCGACGACCCCAAGTCTAGATCTGCAGGAAGCATCCCGAGTTCTCCTAGCGTGGAGGGGAGCGGGGCCGGGCGAGGCTAGGGGCTCGGGAGCGCGCTCGGGGGGCGGCTGCGCGAGCCGTCGGCGGGCGGAGGCGGAGGCCGAGGGAGAGCAGGGGCAGCCCCCGCGCCCTACAAGCTGTAGACTGCTGGGCCCTGGAAGGGAAGTGGCAGCGTCTGTTCTCCAGTACCAGGACCCAAAGAGCATTCCTCATAAGGTACACGAGGGACGGCAGAGGTAGCAGAGAAGCCCGTGACTCTTTAGACCTGATTTATCACACACACATTTAGGGAGTTATGGGGAATCTCTTCCTGCTTATGTTAAGAGTTGCGCTTTTTTTCGGAGCACTGCACGCCACGCAGGTCCCGGCCAGTGTGTTTCTTCTCCCTGTGAGGTGTCGTTTCTATATGGAGAATATGGAACACGGCGCCCCAGCGTACCCCACTTCCTCCGGGCAGCATTCTTGCTTGTAGCTAGGGAGGAGGCAAGTTGCCCTAGCTCAAGGTAGACTCGCTGCGCAGTTTGCTGCAAAGCCAGCTTTATTTCTGCTTGCTTTGCTTTTGACTGGAAAAAAGTGTCCTATTAATTTGAAAACTTCTTTGGGACAGGGACATCCCAAAATAGAAACACCTTCTTTGGCCTCAGTGAATGTTGAGGTATTTTGATGGCCAACATCTGTGTCTGCAGGTCTACCGGTGTTTGATATTTTGATATCTAATTGTGGTGTCTGCAAGCCTGGACGGCATTTAAAGAGGTCTTTAAATACTTATCCAGGAAGTGCTAATAGTTTCTGAGCAAATAATTGCTCTGATCTGATTAAGCAGAGCATAAGTAACATGATAGCTCTGACCTGTGCGACCACCCTTCCGGTCCAACTATTCTCATTTTCGAATGGAAACAGTGATGATCACTGACTTTTTTCATTCATTCATTTTTCAGCAAACACTGAGTGCTTGTCTTGTACCAGGCTCTGTGCTAATTACTGAACATTCAGAAATAAACCAGTCTCTATCCTCCGGGGCCCCTGGCTTAGTACAGGAAGGAGACACAGGAACACAGGATTATGTAATAAACTGTGGGAGCACATGGGAGGGATATTTAAAACCTTTGGGGTCATGGTGGTCAGAGAAGGCCTCCTAGATAAGTTGAATGTCTGAATTAGATTGTAAAAGCTGCCTAGAAGTTGGCTAGGGGAAGAGTGAGGTAGGGAAGCATGAGAAAAACTGGGTGATGCCTTTTCTCTGGCATACTGTGCCAGGTCAGAGTGGTGGAAATTAGGCCAGAGGAACAGGAAGGGGTGGGATCATGAAGAGCCTTGGAGCTTGCTGCCCACCTGCACTCCAGCAAAGTCTGTGTCTGGTCCCTGCAGAGGACAAAAAGGTGGTAGTGTGCTCAGCCAAAGCTGCTGAGGTTCCCTGGGGTTCTCAGATTTTCCTGTAGCTCTGATTTTCAACTCCAAGCTTCGTAAAATTTGATTAGGCAGAACTTTTTGGAGAAATCAATCTTAGGCATGTGTCAGAGTTTAGAAGTTTATTGAAAGGGGAAGTAAATGGAAACTATAGTGCCAATTCAGTGTGACTTAGGATGAGCAGAGGTTTACATACAAAACCTTCTAACTAGTATAGTCTGTACTGTAAAGAACTTTTATTTCATATGTGATAGCAATGTCCTTTTGTAGTTGATTTGTGAAAAATTTGGGGTTCAACAATTGCAAGGCAAAAACCATTAATCAGAAATAACAATATATCTGAGAAGCAAACAATGAAAATATATTTGTGGCTGTTTACCAGACATACCAAATAACAATAAACAGTGTGTCAGGAACTGTTAATTGCACATACTGGACAGCAAGTTTCATCTCCTAACAGTGTCAGGCATGCGTCAAGTCAGTTCAAAATGAGATACCAAGGAAATGTCAGATGGAAGTCAGTTAAGAGAGGCATTTTCTCTAGCAATAGCATTAACATTTTCAAGCATGCAAAATTCCCGTTACTAATTTCTGTTTCTGGACACAATTTTTCTATCTAAAAACTTAAAATGGCCTGGTTGTTAGGAGTCCTAGAGAGAGGTTGCATGCAGAGTGCAGGTGGGCAGAGACCATGTGGGCATACATATGTGCATGAGCATGTATGTGCATGTCTGCATGTCTAAGTATATATGTGCATGTTTATGTGTGTTGGAGGTGGTGGTGGGATGGGGTTTTAGTTGCAAAAGATAAATCCCTCAAAAACTCTATCCTTAAAGGTATCAACTCTTTGCTTTTGAGATGTGCAAAACTCCTAGTGTTTCATCCCTTTGTATATCTTTCACCCAGCCCAGCAGAGCCAGCTGAGGCCTAGTCTTTAGTGTTCTGTCTCTTTTAGAGTCAAGAAAGAAGATGGTATGCTCTAGTGAGAACACATGACTGTGAGGAGATCTAGGTTCTAGTCCTGGCTCTGCTGCCCAGTAGCTGGGTGCTTTTGGACAAATCACTTGGCTTCTCTGTGCCTCCAGTTATCTCAAGATAAGACAACCTGTCTCACAGGGTTGTTGGGAGGATCAGGCCAAAGAAGATACAGTTTTTGAGTAGGCTTTATAAAGTATGAAATGCTATTGAGATCATGGTTCCATAGAAAGATTTTCCTTAAACCATTACTAGATTTAGTCACTAAATAGTCTCTAAAAGCGCATTTCTCAAAATATGGTCCTTGGGGGCAGTAGCAAATGCATTGCCTGGGAACTTGTTATAAATGCAGAATTTGCACCCCAGACCTACTGAATCAGAATTTAGGATCATTCCCAGGTGATTGATATAAACATTAAGTGTAGGTGGGCAGAAGCATGCCTTAAGTCAGTGGTCCCCGACCTTTTTGGTACCAGGGACCAGTTTTGGGAAAGGCAGTTTTTCCACAGGCTGCGGAGCGGGAGGTGGTTTCGGGATGATTCAAGTGCATTACATTTATTGGGCACTTTATTTCTATTATTATTACATTGTAATATATAATGAAATAATTATACGACTCACCATAATCTAGGATCAGTGGGAGCCCTGAGCTTGTTTTCCA
The DNA here is from genome assembly GCF_043159975.1 of Macaca nemestrina. Classification (NCBI taxonomy): domain Eukaryota; kingdom Metazoa; phylum Chordata; class Mammalia; order Primates; family Cercopithecidae; genus Macaca; species Macaca nemestrina. Next base: position 39,000,113 of record NC_092137.1, read on the forward strand.
GCAACTAGACGGTCCTATCTGGGGGTGATGGGTGAGAGTGACACCCAAAGTATGTCGCTTATGTCCAGTTGACTCTGTAATCTCATTTTGGTTGCTGTGGCTGCAGAAAAGCCTGCTTCACAAACATCGGATGCTGAAAATGGAAGCGGGCTTTTCAGTGCTTTGTGGCAATCTCATGATGTTCTGCCTTGACTTTAATCCAGAACGTATGGAGATTTGAAATTGTCTCAAACCTACTTTTAAGGCCACCAGATGCAGCTGTACCATTGAAATTCATCAACTCACTTGCCACTATAAAGCCTGCCACCAGATGCAGCTTAATTGTCACTTGCCACTTACTGATAGGGTTTTGATATGAGTCGGCAAGCAATTGATTCATTATGGTCTCTGTGCGGTCAAACCTCTCTGCTAATGTTAATCTGCATTTTCAGCCACTCCCCAGCACTAGCATCACTGTCTCAGCTCCACCTCAGATCATCAGGCATTAGATTCCCACAAGGAGTGGGCACCCAAATCCCTTTTATGTGCATTTCACAGTAGGGTTTGTGCACCTGTGAAAATCTAATGCCACTGCCGATCTGACAGAAGGTGGAGCTCATGAAGTAATGCAGGCAATGGGGAACGGCTATAAATAGAGATGAAGCTTTGCTTGCTCACCCACCCCACTGCTCACCTTCTGCTGTGCGGCCCAGTTCCTCACAGGTCACAGACCAGTACTGGGAGTTGGGGACCCCTCCCTTAAATCATTCGTTTTCAGATCTAAGTGTGCGTAAGGATTACCTAGGCCTCACTGCAGAGATTCTGATTCAGAAAGTCTGGGATGGGGCGCAAGAAGCTACCTTTTAAATAAAGGCCCAACCTGATCCTGTAGTGGCGGGACCACACTTTAAGAAACACTGCATGTCTGTCTCCATGGTCTAGTTATGAATCTTAGTAGAATCTCAGAGAATTTCTATATCTGCAACCCCCAGTTCTCAAAGTCAGACCCATATGTTTTCTGGGGAAAAAAAAAAAATCCATCCTCACACTTTGCTTCTCTGTCAGCAAGCAGTCACCCATCTGATTCACGAGACTTCTAGGGCATCATTGGTATGGTTTTTGCTTTGACTACTTGGGGTTCTCTAAAGGTTATTCAAAATTCAGCAGCTGTTTTTAAAGTTGCTTTTAAATTATAGTCACCTCAAGGTGAATACTTTGTTCATATGGAATATAAACATATATAAGTGCATATCTGGCTTGTATGCATATAAATATACATGCACTTCTATTTAGCACATCTCACACTTAAAAAACTAGAGAGGTCACAAAAGATGCAGCCTTATTTTTAACTTATTTTACTTTATACTCCAAATAGCATAGGTTAAGAATTGTAAAAACTGTATTACAGGCACATTTTCAGGTTGAAAGTATTAGTTGACATTTTCTTCTAAACAGGTCTGACTTCTCAAAAATGCCTTCCCTCGTTTATGCTTAAAATGGAGAGTTAGGAATATGAGTTTAAAACTAGCATTACGAGTAAGGAGCATCCTTATTTTGTAGAAAGAGAAACACCTGGAGATATGAGGGTTTTCTAGCATGACAGGGTTGGTGTCAAAATAAGAATTTATTCACTCGTGGAGGATGTTCTTGCAGTCTTCTTTTTAAACATTAGCTAACTTTATTTCCTTATCTTTAATTATTGTTATATATTACACTAGACTATTTGCCTTGATACATAGAAAATACTACACTCGGCAGGAAATTATCCTCTTTTCACCTACTGGTTTCTTCATTAGCCTAGGTTTGCTTTAGTTGGGATTGGGTGCCCACTGGTAATCTTTTGGCATGGGAGAGGAAAGTCACAACACCACAAAATTGTCCCATAGTCAGGATCCATAATAACGTTGGAAAGGAGTAAAGAAAAAAATCCCTCTTTTTTGTTTCCAGGAGATGCATTTAGAAGATACTACCAGATTCTGTCCCAAAGAAGAAAGAGAAAGTGAACAAACGTCTTTCAGCGATCAAAATCCCAGGCAAGACCAGAAAGGGGGCTTTCGCAGCTCCTTCCGCAAGCTCTTTAAAAAGAAGTGAGTAGCCCTTAGACAAGACAGCCTTGTAACTCATTTCCCTTTGGGCTCAATCTTGAGGTTTTAACAATAATAAGTATCAAGTACCCTGGTCTCACACAACTGCTTCAAGTACAGTGCCTGCACCCAGTAGCCACAATTCTGGCGGGGTGAAGATGTTTCTCATTGTAATCTCCCAGAGTAGAAGCAAACTCAGCTGTCTGCCCTGCCTCTTCTGTCTTCTATCCCTTCTTCCTTGTTCCCAAAGTCATATGTCCCAAGAGGAGTGGGCAGAGGTGGTTCCCTTGAGAAATGAGCTGGTGACAATCAAAGCCCCTTTAGACTGGGAGGAGTGGGATCCGCTATTGGGGTTGGGTGTCCTGGGTGCTCCATCACATCTCCCCATCTGTGGAAAGTTGTCTAAGGGATCTCAGTACGTCTGCATTTGGGGGCCTGTTGTCATCCTGGGTGCTAATTCATGTTTATTGGGACTTCTGTTAGTGCTTTCCCTGAATGAGTGGATTTGGCTTGGCCCTAGTTAGAAATCACTTTAATGGAGTTTCTGTATTCCATAGGAGGCAAAAACAAGGCATTTTCCTCCTGTGGGCCTTCTGAGATTCTAGGTCGTTGTTGTTTAAACATCATCCACCAGACATTTTGGTCAGCACTGTCTTACAGTCTAGGAGGCAGTGGCCACGCCCCAGCATAAAATATAAGGAAGAGAGAGGTGAGCATTAGCATTTGACCGTAGAGGGATTTACCAGTCCAGCCACTGCCTGCCTGAGAGACTGCTGTTTCAATCTCCACTGGCTCAGCCTACCTCTCTCTCCCTTAGATTTCTCCTGCTGCTTAGTTCCTCTTGGTGGAGGATGTTCTTGCAGTCAGTTTTAAATAACAAGTCTTCATATTTTAGTAGATGGAAAAGTTAAACAGAGGCATTATTGCTACCTTTGGAGAGTTGCCGATAAGTGAGGAAGCACAGGGAAATCACCTTTTCCTTGAAGGTCGAGGTCACTGGCTGATTTAGACTATGGTCCTGATGGAGGAATTGGGGGCAGCCCTGCAGTGAGGACTTTGTTTTTGCTGGTTTGTCTCATTGTAATTATCCTCCTGTGGGGAGGGTGGTACTGAGATTGGTGGGCCTCTGACTGTTGGTCTCTGCCTGTTGTTACTGGAGAAGGGGGAATAGGAAGGAAGAGCAACAGCTCTGCACTTAGCCATAGCCCTGCATTCTCTCTCAGTTTTGCTAAGGAACCCAGTGCATGCTTGCATGCTGTTGCAGGATCCTCAACCCACCTTATTCAGGGTTTAAAGAATTGAGAATTGTATTCCTCTTTTTAGGATCATAGACTTACATCTTTCTTGACCCAGTGCCAACATCTGTCAAATTGACAGGGGTGGGAGAACCTGGAAACAGACACGTCTCCATCCCACCCTTGGGATTTAGACTCCTGAATCTTTCTTGAGATGGAGTCTGGCTCTGCTGCCTAGGCTGGAGTGCAATGGCGCAATCTCGGCTCACTGCAGCCTCCACCTCCCAGGTTCAGGCTATTCTCCTGCCCCTGCCTCCCAAGTAGCTGGGATTACAGGTGCCTGCCACCACCCCCCGGCTGTTTTTTTTTTTTTTTTTTTTGTAGAGATGGGGTTTCACCATGTTGGCCAGGATGGTCTTGAACTCCTGACCTCAAGTGATCCACCTGCCTTGGCCTCCCAAAGTGTTGGGATTATAGGCGTGAGCCACCATGGCCGGCCAGACTCCTGAATCCTTCTAAGGACTGCACAATCCTAAGGGCACAGCTTGAGCCTAGCTTTTTTTTTTTTTTTTTTTTTTAACCACAGTATTCCCAAAACAGCCATTTTTTGCCCACTGTCATTTATAATGACTGGGTGCTGTCCGTTGGAAAGCAATGAGCAATAGATTCACCAAATTCCTATTTATCAGAGAGATGTAAGAAAATGTTTTACCAGTGACATGAGGCAGAGGGAGTGGATTTGTCCTCTCTGGACTCAGAGGGCAGAACTGGGAGCAGTGGCTAAGGGGAAGAATTTCTTAAAAATGCAGCTACATGGAACTGGAGCTGGCTACGGCCTGAGGGAATGGATTCATGAGATGCTTCTGGTCAGGGATGCTATGAAAGTGGTCCCTGCATCTAGTGGGAGATTGTTGAAGAAATCACCAGAGTCCTTTCTAGTGTGGATATTTGCTTTATCTGTAGTTTGACTTTGTTGTAGCTTGATCTGAGTAATCACATCTTTTTATCACCTGAAACAAGAAATTAATGAAGCCTTCGGACCTATAATTTTAAAGCCCTAGCATGTAGAAGACCAGGCTTTAGCTTTCTGTAGCTCCCCACCGACCTTGGTATAATGTAGAGGACTTGCTATGGGCTCTCCAAGTTCATGTTGATTAATTGCTGTCAGTCTTCTTGTGGCTGTTCAGGATTCTCCTTAGATAAAGAGCCAGTAGATTCCCTTAGTCCTCTTGTCCTTTCTCATAGATCAGTCCCTCCTGCATCAATCACGTTGCCGCCACCAATACTGGTGCTGTCCTTTGTATTTAAAATCCGAAGTGTTGTCTGAGTGGAAGTAAAGGTGGAGCCACACAGATGACTGTCAGTCTGGCAGGCTTTCCTGGCTTTTTAGATCTGGCCTAGGGCAGTCAGTACCATCAGGTGCTTAGGGTGCTGCAGTGGGCACTTCGGAGACTTTGCATGGGTTGAAGAGGCAGCTTAAGTAGCGTTTTCTGAGTGTTTTCATATGAGGACCATGGAAAATTTGCTCCATTATAAGGTAGAGAGGAAGGTCAGGGAGGCCCCTGTAGCACAGGAAGGGCAATGGCTTTTAACTCAGATGAGAACACACCATTCTTCTCATCAATTAAGCATTCAATCTTATATGCATGCACTATGCAAGACACTTGTATAGGAATCATGAGCGACATAGTCCCAGCCGTTACACAGGAACTTGCACTCTGAAGTCAGGCCTGTGGACAGTTATAGGAAGGAACCAGGAGAGACATTCAGCCCATTTTCCTCCTGCATGTCAGGAGGTCAGGCTGGCAGCAAGCCCTGGGACTTTAAGAAGTGGCCAATCCTGAGTACGGGAGCCATTGTAGAGCCTGGTCTCACAGGTCCAAATGGGCCAGTGCCAGCAAAGCCACTTGTGTCGTGTCTGGGGCTCGCTGCCTTCCTCCCCCACAGCCCTCTGGAGGCTCATTCCTGTCTACACTGACACACTTTTTGTTCCATAGGGGCTTGTTTGGCTGGTGGCCCCACACACCCAGAATGCTGCTTCGGGATGAAGCTAGGCATGGAGCCAGATGCAACAGAAAACCTGAGAAAGGGTTCTCTTCCCTCTGAGGCTGGGAGGGCCGAAGGCTCATGCCCACAAGGATTCAAAAGGGAGAGTCAAGTTGACATCATTAAAAAAATCCTGAAAAATACCCACAATATTTGGGGAAAAGAATGACCTTCTGATTGTTTCCATCTCAGGCACATTTGTCCTGGGCAGATACAAGGTCACATGTCCCTGAAAGGTACCCAGAATTGATCAGAATAAAGGCTACATATCTTAAAGTTTGGAAATGTTAAGTGATTTTAAACATTTTAAATGAGGATTCTTAGAGGGAACAGACTTAACTGTGGTAGGCTGATGTTAGCTAGACTGATACTTATTCCCCTGCCTTTGAACAGGATGGAAGGCAAACTGTCCCATTCTAGAAGGATCTATACAGAGGCTGTCAAAGACTTAAGCCTAGATTATTGTGAAGTCTGAGGCAAATGATACTTCATCTCAATATATACATCTTGCAACACTTACGTCAACGTGTATTCTTGATGGCAGATGTGACAGTGGGGAAGAGGATCACGTGAGATAGCTTAGGTGTAGGGAATGTAGATGGTACTCTGTCTCTTTTTATCCTCAAATTTCGGGATAGTGGAAGATAAGGAATATGGCTTCCAAATGATTAATTCTACTTCCTCGCTCATTCTCTTCCTCTTTAGCACTTTAAAATTTACATGCATCAGAGTGTCTCCCTTCTTGTCATCACCCTCCATCAATCCCATCACTGTCTATTTTCTCAATCACACACAGAGGGAGTACTTCTACAGGGCCCCGTATGTAATCATTTTATCTCAGTGAATCCTCTTCTTTTGGTGTCTTCCCAGCAGTTTTTGTACATGCCCAGCCTCAGCTGTTGAACAGACCATGTAATAGAAAGCAGGGCTGCTAAAGAATCCATTGATAACTTTATCTCGCCTATTCTCTGTCTCCTTAAAAGCTCATTTCAAGTCCCTCTCCCACTCTTACCCACTTTGGAGTTCTCTCTCCTTTTCCATTTCATTTCCTATGTAACTTTAACATTAAAGGGGATAGTTGAAGGGGTAAACATTTTAGATTACTTAACCTTAATTACAAATGTTTCTCAATAAGCCATTCGAAATCAACCATTCAGTTAAGGGTCTTCAATATACTAGGTTCTGTCCAGCACAAAAGATGTAAGAGAAATAGTTCCTGCCCATTAGGAGCTTACAGATCAATTTAAGGGTAACCTAACTATTAATACAAGATATAGTATGTAGCACATAGTAGGCACTCAACAAATATTTATTAAATGAATGCTCATTTGCTTTGGGCTCTCCAAACTCATGTTGGTTAATTGCTGTCAGTCCTCTTGCAGCTGTTTGGGATTCTCCTTAGGTAAAGGGCCAGTGGATTCCTTTAGTCCTCTTGTCCTTTCTCATATATCAGTCCCTCCTCCATCAATCAGATTGCCTCCACGATACTGGTGCTGTCCTTTGTATTTAAAATCTGAAGTGTTGTCTGAGTGGAAGTAAAGGTGGAGTCGCACAGGGCTGTTGCTTTGATTACCAGGGCTGACTGACTGGCCGACAGGATGGGTGTTTCCTTGCCCCTTTATTTCTTGAGACAGATGCATGTCTCCTAAAGCTTTCAAGGAGGATAGTTTTTCCAATCAGAGAACCAAACCTTCTTAAGTCAGAGGTTTTTGCAGCACTGGATTCAACTACCCCCATCCCCAGCTCCAAACAAGCTTTCAAGGTTTATTTATAGCAAATCTAGACTTAGTATGACCTACTCAATGTGCTATTTTCTTTGTCACTTGAATGAAAGGAAAAGTTAGCAACAGGTCTGTTGTCTTTTCCTCTTTCCATCAAATACTTGGATGGTTATGTGTCAGTGTGTCCTGGCAGCCATTGTACCCTTCCCCAGCGAGTGTGCCTGTCCCTATAATGTCTGCTCAGATATGCCCTGCAATCAGCCACAGGGCTCCAGGAGCTCAAAAGCCATTTCTGTGTTATAGAGAAAGGGAATAAAAGCAAATCTGCTGGCCTTTTCTCCTTGATCCTGCAGGTTATTTCCTAGTAATTTAGGTATGCACTACTTAAGAGCCTAATGGCCACACCTTTGGAAGAGTTCAGGTGGCCATATACATGTAAGCATTATAAAGAGGTCAGTTATAAAATGATTTTTACAAGGATGAAAATGAGCTTTTAGTCATGGCTATAGTAGAATGCTGGATTTCGAAAAGGATGAGCAATTTAGCTGTTAGTTTAATTAATATCAAGAAATGCAGAGAAATTTAGATACTGGAGACATAGGGAAGGTACAATTTGTGAGAAGAGCAGTTAAAAAAATTTAAGCTGAGTTTGTGGACTTTGAAAACTAGACAGGGCGATTTTGGCATTTGTTTCAGAAATGGGAACGCAACTGGTGAAGATTTCTGTGGTCCTTGGGGCTGGTGGTGACATCAAAGCTTTCCTATTTTCAGGTAAACACTAAACAGTTGCATGTTGGAACCATCAAAGTGTGACATGTTGGGTTTTGGATAGACCAGATGTAGCTAAGAGGGGAAATACGAGGCAAAGATTTCAAGTTTTGACTAATGACTTTCTGATGAGTAACTGTCCTGTGGGGGAACAAGAAGAAATAGCAGCCCAATTCAAATCCTGCCCCCAACTTCCTGCCCCTGAAACATAATAGGCATTCCTAGCCTTCTGAATAATGGAAGACATAGAGAAAGAATGAGATGGTCAAAAATATATCTTCCTAAATTTGGGGCACAACTGCACTAATCAGGGATGATTTGAACTGGAGGTAGGGGGATCTGTGAAAGATGAGAGAAGGCCTGGAGTTTTAGGGTGGGCCATGTGGAGGCTCTTTCAAGGGAGAGCTCAGGGGCGTTCCTGAAAAGGAAGAGAACCTCATCCCACCCAGATATCTTGCTTGATGAGTACCCAGATTTACTGGAGTTGAGAGACAGAATAGTTTTTCCTCTCTGCACTGGGATATAGTGGAAAGGTGTTCCTTACCAACCAGAAGTAGAAAGCATGGTGGGCGGCTATGGCTTCATCTGTGATATTGAATATCAGGGGACAAAGTGAAAATATCTAGTCAGTCATCAGGTTTTCAGATGTTAGGGTTTTTAGTCTTTGTGGATCCAACTTCTTTCCTTGAATAATGTAAAGAGATGTTTGAATTCTGCCCATTAATTCAGTAAATGAGAGTCATGATTACCTTATCTAATAACAAGAGTGAGGACTCAACAGTAGCAAACCAATGATAGTGCAAGGACTCGCAGGCCATGGATCCTTCTTTGGTGGATAGTAGAAGCATCCCTGACAGCCTCAGCATATGGAGAACTTGGTCAGTTGTATAGGAGCTTTGGACAAGCAACTTCATGTCTAACATCACTTTCATACACCCTGCATGAGGTTTTTTGATATTGGTTCTTAGTGTCTGGACTAGTTTTACCCATTCTAGGTCAGAGTTTAAGCTAGGCAAAGGACCCCAGTCTAGCTTCTCAGAGGTTATTTCCAGAAAGCCTCCTCCCTCCAGGGACTTCTGACATGAGAAAACTGGAGAAGGTGCAGAGCTGGAATGGATTACCCAAGTGGCTTAACCAAGATAAAGGAAGAATGCACCCTCGACTGGGGACTCAAATGGACTGATTTGAGTTGTTGACTATTGATTGGCTTTGGTCTCTTTTGTGGTGGTTGAGATTATAGTATCTCTGCAATCTGATTACTGTATGAATTTCTGCATTCTACCAAATGTAGCATATATGTGTGGTTGGCTTCAATAAATCTTTCATTTACAAATGAAAACAAACAAAAGCAAGAGTTTGTAATGTAATGCCAAATTCAGTGAAGGTCCTTGATAACCTTGGTTGAGAACCATGATTTCCATCCATTTTAATTTAAGGTCCTTGGTAATTTGTGGAGTTGTTACTTCATTGAATCAAAAACAGGATTTCTTGAATTTTCTGAGCTTTTGTTCCCCTATTATGATGTAATTACACAATATCTTACACTGACATATACAGTTGTCACAATTGTCCCCATAAAGCATTAGAAAGATATTCTCTTTATGTTCAATGCAAATCTTAGATACACATGTCCTGAGTCATGAAATTCAGGGGAGTAAAAAGTATTCCAGTTCTAGGAAGCAACTGTTTTACAAATGCAAAACAATTGGGATAGATAAAATATTTGAAAACAATTAAAACCAAATCAACCTGTACTTTATCTGTGTGCTGAGATTTTAGGTCCAGTGGATCAGAATACAGGGAAAAAACTAATGAGAATCCCTCAATGGATCCTTCACCCACCAAACAAGATTTCTTCAGAAACCGACTTGCTCTTGCAAATGACCTTGACCAAGGAACAGCTGTGTAAAACATACTTAAAGTTGTATTGTCAAGTGGTAAGATGAGGATAAAAAGCTTGTATATATCTGTGTAGGAATATATATATATATATATATCGATGTATAAATCCCTGAGGAAAACTAATATAAATACTTACATATGAAACTAAATCAACATACAAGACATTGAAGAGATGAAGATTAGTTTCTGGTTAAGATCTGGCTTTTTGAACCTCAACACTGGGGAAAAGGGAAAAGAAGACTTTTCACATCATTACAGAAAAACACAATAAATTTGGAGGAAAATAAACGTTTGTAAGAATGAAAACTTCCACCTTGAAGTCATTCCCCGAGTATAATATTGAGCATGTTCATATTTAACATGGATGTGAATTTTATGCTTCCTAGGCATTTAACTTAACTCATCCAGTGTTCTTAGACTAATTACACTGTTAGGGGCCAGTTCTGTCTTGCTTCGTGTCTTCCAAAAACCCCAAGGCAATATCTAACATCCCTTAAGTCAAAGGATTAATTAACAGAACTGTATTTTATATGTTGCAAATCTGAGTTATGGAGAATTTGTGCTTAAACCATGATTCAGAAGGTTCAAAGCTTAAAAACACATTGATCTCCAAACTTGTTCTGTGGTTATGGAAATCAGTAAAGGGAACAAGGATTTCTGTAGAAACTGGGGAGAGAGGAAGGCAAAGAAACATTTTCCCTTGTGTGGGTTGAGCTGAGGATGGAAACAGTCCAGTCTGTGTTTATTGAGTACTCGGTATTCAACATCTGCTAGTGATCTTAAGTGTCACACACACTCATGACCAGATGGACTAGGAAAAAAGCAGTGATTTAGCTACATCCTCTTAAAAAGACTTTCTGCAGCCTGAAAAGAAGGTGGCAACAGCACCAAACTTCAATGGCTCACACACAGCAGTTGCTACAAACAGCAGGTCAAAGTGAAAATTCAGGATTGCATTACTTGACTGTTTTCCTATTTGGTAAAGAAACCAAGCTCTTAACGGCTCAGATAGAGGAATCAAATTGCAACGAGGCCTGCCTGGCTATGGGGTGATCAAATGTGCTGTGTTTCCACATGGATATGTCTAAGATGGTCAGCATCCTTGATATGCCCCAAACATCAGATTTATAATAGAAAAAAAATTGGGTTTAAACAATTTGTCTTTATTCTCAGGCAGTTCCCTATAGTAAATTAGGGGTATTTGGTTTCTGTTCATTCACAGTCTTGGTACTCAAACTGGTGTCTTCAGAAGCTGTTCCTCTATTGAAGCGTTTGTTGATAAAATAGGCAAAGGTTCACTTCTAAGTGTTAACAAGTTTTCTTCTTGTCTGATGACAAATTAGGAACTCACCTACTGCATTTTGAACAGTAGTTGTCTGGAACACATAAAGGATCACTGCCAAGTTTTTTGAGTTGCCAGTATTTAAGTTTAAGCTAAGATTTTCATTTCCCTGAAGTTAATGAATACATTTGAAATTAGATTTTTCTCTTATTACCAGAATGGCAGTGCTTGAAAGCACAATGCCAAATCGACTGGACATGGAAAGTGAAATACTACAGAAGTCACAACCTATTAAATAAAACGTCAACACAATAAAATTCCTTTCATCTTCAGTTTATCACTAAAATTGATCAGTTACTAGACAGGTTTAAAAACTATCACACACCTCACCAATTTTATTTTGGTAGCATCCTCTGAAAAATCTTGATGCTACATCTGTAGCATAACTCCAAAATAATTGAGTTATATTTTATGAAACTAGCTTATGAAACTAGTAATAATTGATGCTGCTACTTACTCTCCAGGTGAGTCCCCATCACTTGATACCTGGAGTTTTCCGGTAGCTTTCTAACTGCCTCCAAGTACTCTTTGCTCCCATCTATCCTGCATGTCTCTAACACAGTATTCCCAAATATTGCTTTATGTGAAACTCTTCTGTTTTAACTTGTCTACAGTGAAATTCCAAACTTCTTGATTTGACATCCAAGGCTTGCTCTCTTCAGTAGGCTCTTTCTTTCTGGCTACCATCTCATATTTTTCAGAGTCCTAGGTGAACTGACTTACCTCAAGTAAACTGGGTTTTTACCGTTTCCCAGTCAGCCATGCACCTTGCCCAGCCTCACTCTTGCTTCTTGCCCTTTCTATAGTTCCTTTGTCTCTGCCAATCTTAAGACCCAGTTTAAGTCTCTTCATCTTTTTGTGACTTCTTGTGGTGTAACTTGTTTATTATCTTTTTATGTGTTTGTCATATATTCCCAGTAAGAATGCGAGTCCCCTCAAGGGCAGGAACTATGCCATATATTTTTAAATTCCTTTCCACCTCTAGAAGACTACATAGTAGGTGCTCAATAAGTAGCCGATGCCAACATTAATGGTGGTGCTTTAATAAGTAGCTACAGAAAATAATTTTTACTCTTAATTTGACAGAGAATTCAGTTAACACTCTACCTCCCTGCCTTTTTTTTTTTTTAAGAAAAAATATCAGTCACGAAGGAAATATAGTTGCCTTCAGAAGCAGTTAAAGGCACCACTGCCACTTTCACAGCATCTAGCATTAGAAAACATCTCTCCAATTAAAAAAAGAAAGGTCATAGCTCACTGCAGCCTCAAACTCCTCAAGCAATCCTCCTGCCTCAGCCTCCTGAGTAGCTAGGACTATGGGTGTGCACCACCACACCTGGCTGATTTAAAAATTTTGTAGAGACAAGGTCTCACTATGTTGCCCAGGCTGGTCTCAAACTCCTGGGCTCCAGCCATCCTCCCTCTTCAGCCTCCCAAAGGGCTGGGATTACAGGTGTGGGCCACCAGGCCTGTAATGCTATGTTGCATTACATTAAATAATGCATGGACGGAGCAGTGTGGAAAAGAACTTGACAATGACTACATCTGTGGCCTCCAGCCCTCTGGAGAAGTGCACTTCACATAGGACCACAGATGTCTTTGAGAAGTATTTGGATTGATAATCAGAAAGAAGCACTCTACCAAAAGATGAAGTAGGTGTTTCGTACAGGCTAGGAGCTGCAACAGGCCTTTTCTGCAGCCTTGCGAGGTCAGTATATATAGGCCCAAGCAAGGACTGTCCTTCTCTGACTACAGAATTGGAGCCTTTGAGAACCAAGGATTTGTGGACCAATACTCTAGGGTTCTCCCCAGTGGGCTGTTTCATCCCATAAGAAATAGTTTATCTGGGACCTGAAACTAGAACATCAGGGAAACTCTTTGAGCAGTGTTTTCTATAGCACCTCATGTCTCATTTCCTCACTGCCTTTAAGTCTTAACTAATACATCACCTCCATGAGGGCACTTGCAGAAAATGCAGATTCCTGGGCACCACCGCAGTCCCACTGTGTTAGAATATCTGGAGGTGGGGTCCCGGAATCTGCATTTTTAAACTTTTAGGTTCGGGGTACATGTGCAGGGTTGTTATATGGTAAATTGTATGTCATGGGGGTTTGGTTTACAGATTATTTTTGTCACCTAGGTAATAAGCATAGGACCTGATAGGTAGTTTCCCAGAGGAATCTGCATTTTAATGCAGTCCTGCGAGTCATTTTCCCACTGAAATTTTAGAGATACCACCTATTAGACCAATAAATAGTACGATCTAGTATGTAAGTTTCAGCACTCAGATTCTATTCATAGATTGGATTTTAAAACAGAATAAAGAACTCATTGAGATACAGAAAACAAATTGTTGAAGCCCAGTGAGTATTTTTGTAGTTGTAATTATCTGTGACCTTTACTATCACACACAGTAAGATTCTGATTTAAGAATATACATATGCACATCATTACTCTATAAATTGGTAAAATTGACTGTATATTCCAGATAACCAATTGCATGCACTTAGAAAAATGACAGATTTTTCTGCATCAAGTTGTATCATAAAATTAGGTCTAGTTTTCAGATTAAACTTTTTCTTGAAACATCACCATTGATAACTTTCTGCCTGAGCCTAGAAAAATAATGCTTTTGGTAAGGCTGGGATTCTCTTATCCTGAAGGTTCATTTGGAGGTAGGAGGGCAGCATTATCAGCATCTGAGCAGCCTGGTATTTATAGTCTGTGGGCCAGTGAGTCTCAGCTGGTGGGGATGGGTTGGGAGGAAAGGAAGGGAGAGGTACAGTTTTTCAAATAGGGATATGGGTTAAAAGAAGGTTGAGAAAACTGATGGAGACCTATATATTTTAAGGGCATAAAATAGAAATTGATGTGTAACACTACAGCTGAGTTTTAAATATAGAACATAAAGGGATGAATTTAGGCAATGCTAAAAGTATCTTCGTGGGAGACTGTCAGATGTTCAAAATAATCACAACTTTTATTCCCAAACCAAGTAACTTTAAAATCTGTTGTTTTCCAAGAGCTTAGTATATACATAATCTTTAATGTCATCTAAACTTGTTCCTTATCTACAAAACAGAGATTTTTATTCCTTCTTGCCTCATTCCCTGAATTAGTAGCAGTAAATGCTCTTCTTACCAAGAAAACTGAATGTGTTGGATTTCGTCTCATGTATGTAAGCCTATCTATCTGAAGATATTAATAGGATCTACTGTAAAGGACTGTTGGTAGATACCATCTGTGCTTCTTTCTCTTCTCCTCATTATCACATTTTTCTTTTCAACTGGGACAAACCCTTCAGCATACAAACATGTTCTTATTTCTCCCATCTTTAAAGCAAAAGAAATCCTCTCTTGACGGTTCTAGCTATGCCCCAGTTTTCTGCTTCCCTTTCATAAAACTTCAAAGAGGAAACTTCTCCAGTTCCTCTCTTGCCACTCTTGATCAAACTAGGGCCCAGGCTTTTGCCCACACCACTGAACTGCTTGTGTCAAGATCACCAGTGACTTCCACATTGTCAAACAAAAGGTCCCTTCTCAGTCATCTTACTCTATCAAGTAGCATTTGACAGGCTGATCACGTCCTCCCATCTTAACTAGGCCTCAAAGACACAACATACTCCTGGTTTTTGTTTTTCTTCGCTGGGAGTTTCTTCTTGGTCTCCTTGCTGATTCCCCATCTCCACTCCCCACCTTTTTTTCTTCTTTTTTCTTTTTTTAATTTGTTTGTTTTAGAGATAGGATCTCTGTGTGGCCCAGGCTGGAGTGCAGTGGCTACTCACAGGCACGATCATAGCTCACTGTAACCTCGAACTCCTGGGCTCAAGTGATCCTTTCGCCTCAGCCTCCAGAGTAGCTGGTGCTACCAGGCCTGGCTTGTCCCCCTTCTTTTAACATTAGAATCCCCCAGGGCTCTCCTTTGCTTAGAGCTCTTCTTTTTCTAGTCTATACGCAGTTCCTGTGTGATTTTATCCAGTCTGCTAGCTTTAATATCTTTATGAAAGTGACTCCCAATTTACTATCTTTAGCCTATTCTCCCAAACTCCAGACTAACATCTTCAACTGCCTCCTTGACATCTCTTAAGATGTCTAATATATTTATTGAACTTAGTGTGTCCAAGCCTGCTTCAGTCGTATGTTCCCCACCTCAGTTAATGGTAAATTTATCCTTCCAGTTGCTCTGGCAAAAACGTTGAAGTCATCTTTAACAATTCTGTTTTTCTTACACCTCACAGTCTATCAGCATATTGGCTGTCTTTCAAACATACCTAGGCCCTGACCTCTTCTTAGCACCTTCACTGCTATCACCCTGGTCCAAGCCATTTTCTATTGGGTAAGCCTCCCTGTTCCCACTATTTTATTCTCAACAGGGCAGCCAGAGTGCTCCTGTTAAAATGTAAATCCGATCTTGTCACTGGTTACTCTGCCACTAAGAAGTCAAAGTCATTACAAGGGCTTTTAAAGCCTTAAGTGAGCTCTGTCAAACCTCTGATGGCATCTCCTTCTATTCTGCCCACATTTATTCTTCTCCAGATACAAGCAGCGTCACTCTTCCTCACATACCAAGTACGCTCCTCCTGCCTCTGGGCTTTTCACTGGCTGTTCCCTGTGACTTGACATAGTCTTCTCCCAGATTTATGCATGTCTTGTTCCCCCACCTCTTCCAAGTCTATTAATGTCATCTCTATGAGGCAGGCTTCTGACCATCCCATTTAAATTTCACCTCCCCTGGACTCCACATTCCCAGTCACCATATCCTTTTTTGTTCATAAGTGAAAACATTCGAATGTATAATATACTTATTTTATTATGCTTACTACTTTTTATTGTCTGAATCTCACTAGATTATAAACCCCATGATGACATATACTTTTGCCTGTTTTGTTTATTGCCATATTCTTAGTATCAGAATTGTACTTGGAAGAATAAATATTTGTTGAATGCTGAATAGTCAGATGGGCCCTTATCAAATGCCCTTATCAAATGCTTATAACCTAAGGTCACTCAGAACTAATTTAAGTGATGATAAACAGCAAAGGAAGTCATATAGTAAAGAGTCAAATTATGAGGGCTTCAGGATAAGCAACCAACCTCTTAAAAGATACCTAAAAGCCAGTAAGCTTTGACAGTGCATCCCTCGTAACTTTAGTTAGCATTTACTAAGCACCTACTCTGTGAAAGACATGTGCTTTACACATATTACCTTTAAACCTCATAATAGACTCAAACAATAGATCTGTTAACCTCCTTGTATTGATGAGAAACAGATTAAATAACTTCTGCAAAGTCACTCATGTAATAAGTGTGGAACCAGAAGGTGAACACAGACATAATTCCAAAGCACCTGCTTGTTTCTATCACATTGATTCTTCCTTTTCTTGATGAGTTACTGAGGTAGAGAAATTAGCTTTTACATGGGCTATAGTTTTTCTTGCCTCCAGTAAGAATCAAGAGTCCCAAAATGTTAGAATGGCCATAAACTACTTTTTTGGAATTGTACTCTATATTGAAGCCGTCCATCCCTCTGGACACCATGTGCACCTATCAGCAAGAAGGCAGGCTTAACTATGGACTGTACCAAACAGACTGATCTGCGATGACCTAAGAGGATTAAAATAAGTGAAAAAGCACATCACCAGGTTATAGCTCAAAAGAAGTGACATTTCAAGAGAAAATTCAGAATCAAGTTTAATAAAAACATTATTTTCCTATAGCTATTAAATTGATTACCTAGAATATACTGGATAATTCATGCTTGGACTGCCACATGGCTAAGTCATCTCACTTCTCCAGGCCTCATCTACCTTAATTTTTACATCATGGGATTGGCCCTCTAAGGATTCATCAATTTTTACATCCTGTAGTTCACATTGAATGACAGTACATTTGCATCATTCTTTTTTTGTTTGTTTGTTTTTTGTTTTTTTTTTTTGAGACGGAGTCTCGCTCTGCCGCCCAGGCTGGAGTGCAGTGGCCGGATCTCAGCTCACTGCAAGCTCCGCCTCCCGGGTTCACGCCATTCTCCTGCCTCAGCCTCCCGAGTAGTTGGGACTACAGGCGCCCGCCACCGCGCCCGGCTAGTTTTTTTGTATTTTTTTAGTAGAGACGGGGTTTCACCGTGTTAGCCAGGATGGTCTCGATCTCCTGACCTCGTGATCCGCCCATCTCGGCCTCCCAAAGTGCTGGGATTACAGGCTTGAGCCACCGCGCCCGGCCTGCATCATTCTTTAGTTACAACCTTAAACTCATATTTTCACGCCAAGCCTAGAAAGAATTGCTAAAGGTCAGGCTACCTCATTCCAGCAGATCTCAGCAAAAGCTGCCTGTCAGGGAACGTGATATCTCAAAATTTCTTTTATGGAATACAAATGCCTTAGCACTCTGAAACTTCATCCAGGTGACACCCAAGGTCATTTTAAATTACTAATTTTCATCCCAAAGGCCTCCTACTCACTACAATCAGCAGATTTGACACAGAGGCAAATATGGAACTTCTTTTATCCTTTTATAACTAGATACAGGAAAAAGTGCCTCCAAAGAAAGACCACAATAAAATGCAAAATATTTCTATATGGCATATATGAGCTAAATGAGAATCACTAATGATTTCAAAAATACTGCCCTCTAAAATAAATACATGCAAAAATAATACACTTGTGGGCTATGTAAGGCATTTTTCTTTATTATTTTTCAGTTTATCTTAGTAATGCCAGAAAAATAACAGCCGTTATTTTCACTTTAAATGCAAACCAAATACTGCTGCACACAGAGTACAAAGATTACCTATGAACATGGTTAGGTACAAAGGCCATATTAGATGTATAGACCACACTTTGTTCTTACATCAAAGTAAGACCGACAGAGCAATTTTTTTGACAATTATTTTAGCAAATAACCGTGCTACTAAACAAAGGCAAATACACATATATACACAAACACGTCTCAACTAAAATTATACATGTCACTTTGACAACCAAATTCTCTGGTGGTTTCACCAGATATTTGCACCCCAAAGTTCCCTGCCCAAATCCCGCCCCCAAATGCTGACTTGATCTGAAGAAAAAAATTAGAGATGTTCTTAATTAAAGGCACATTTGGCAGCTACTGAAAGTGGCATGCATCTGGCACAGGTGCGCTCTCCCTAAGCCACACCACATGTACCTTCCATCTGTTATGTATCTTGTTTCTTTGAGTGGTAGTCCAATGTGACCCACCGTTAGCTAACTTGCTTTATAATTCTGCAGCAATTGGCTACTTAATGCACTATTTTCATTAAAGGCAAAAGGGAAATTTGCTCACAGTCGACAGAAAATGCACTTTACGGTGTCAAAAATGGAAAATAAGGCATGGAATTTACTAAACAAGTTACAAGTGCTTTTGTTGTTTAGATTTATAATATAGACTTCATGCTTAAGTAGAGCTCAAAATATTTCATTGGCTCATGTATAAGGGATTATGAAATAATTTTAACAGTAATGAGATGTTTCAAAGAAGAAAAGTATTGAATAAAGTCATCATGTTCCCTTATAAATAACTTTACTGCATAATTCTTTCAGCCAAACCAATATTAACCTTGTGATGTTTATTTACTGGTAAAGATTAATGTGCA
Source organism: Macaca nemestrina (assembly GCF_043159975.1). NCBI lineage: Eukaryota > Metazoa > Chordata > Mammalia > Primates > Cercopithecidae > Macaca > Macaca nemestrina. Next base: position 39,018,801 of record NC_092137.1, read on the forward strand.
ATACAACAGGACCTATATTTGTGTAGTCACACAATATATGTTAAAAGAATAAGTAAACCTGTTCACAGCAGCAGAATACCAAGAAATAAATGGTTAAACTGTTTCTTTCTAAATCTGAAGGAACAAAAAGGTTTTCCTCAATATGTACAACATAATAAATTGGGACACTCCTCCTATTTTGCTGAGCCACTTAAAAATCTGAATCTAAGCTGTCATTAGAAGACAAACAATGAAATACAAGATTAAGCTAAACTTGAGAATTAAGATCATGACCATAAATACCAACTAATTTTTGGTTTACATAAGGTAATTTTTGATTTATGGAGGGAAAAAAACCTTTAAGAATTTAGAATCAGTATAGCCTCCAGCTGACATAGTAATTGTTCTCTGGGCTGTTGTTGACTGTAGTATTAGTGTGGCATGCTCTTTGTCAAATTCAGATCCATTAAAGCATCCTTGAGTTGTTAAGAGAATAGTAACCTACTAAACATAATTTGATGCCCAACAACCTTTAATTAAGCAAACTCTCAATGTATGCTTCCTGATAATGTGTAGTCTTAAAATACATCAGCCTTGAAATATTTTCATTTCTAAGAGAAATGTTCCACATTTTGGAATGTGGTTAACAAAAAGTCATGCTGCATTTACCCCCTTTGTAATGTCCAGGATTCAAAAGCAGAATTTTGTAATGATGCATTTATCTCCTCTGCCATTTCTGGTCCCTGATTAAATATATTTTCATTACTACAAGGATAAATTTGTCAGCTAGTTAATGTTTCATATTGAGAGGAAGGCAAGGATACCGTTTTCTCACCTCCACCTAAGGGCATTCAATTGGAATTTTTCTAATCAGTTACCACTGCAGAAAATATTTTTACCCAAATGTCACAGTTCAGAATAAAATATCCTCCATCCACAATACATATAAAACTGTTGCACAGTGAAGTGGTCTCCTAGAACCATGGGGTAGAAGAATAGTTCCCTTTGGGAGAAATAAGATTAGAACTTCAAATTTGAGTTTTTCCTCTTTATAGACTAGATAGGTTGAAAAGGGGTTATCACCTTATTGAAGGCTAACACATTAGCCGAAGACATACTGAATGGGATCCAATGTGACTTTTACCAGGTTCTCATTTGGAATGGGCCTGGGGCAATTAAAAAGAGAAGTAATCCATGAGACATAAAAAGAGAAATCCTAGGGACAATGAGGCTGGCCCAGTAAAAAGTCCTGGGAGATTCTGGACTATGTATCATGATTAGTTGTAGTGGCACTAGTAAGTTGGCTTACATAAATACTGTTGAGTGGATGGTCTTAGGGACAGTTTGCATCCAAGAGGAGATTTGAAATTAAATTTTTAGGACACTTTCCAAAGAAGAAATATTTTATAAAGAGAAAAATGGCTACCATCATAGGAATGGTACAGATATTGAACAAAAAGGATTCAACTCTAACAAATAAATAAGAAAATAGGATAGACTGCTTAATGACGGTGCAGTTAACATACCTTCTGGTCTTAAAGGACTACATACTGTACTATCGTGATGTACATTTTGCGCTCTAATAAATATCATAGGAAATTATTAAAGTACTAGGTTCCCACCATGTTGCAGCACTTCTACAAATGTCTCTTAATAGCGTGGTTAACAGAATTGCTGAAATGTTGCTTCATTATTCAGAGGATACATGCAGATGCTGATGAACCAGATAACTCTCTAAGGATGGAATACTGCACATTTCACAGACATTATAGTGGAGATTAATAAAATGTTTTCTCTTCAACAAGGTGCATGCATTTCAGTCACAGTATTTGTTAGACTCAGAAGAACAGTACATACGCTTTATGAATAATCCATATTATGATAGTAATGATGCAGGTAGATGTTCTGTCATGAATAGTTTTGATAAAGCAGAAAACCTCAAGCAAGGTAGAATGTTCAATAGAAACCTTAACACACTGTACACATGTTGCTTAGGAACTTAAAACTTACAAAGTTCTGCTTAAAAGATACCCATCCTATTCTAACCAAGTATCTTCCTATATGCCAAGCTGTGACTTTAGATCATTCTTTAAGATTAATACATATATCCAGAACTAGAAACCAAGGCGTACCACAAAACGTGCTTTTATGTTTAGTGTTTTTGTGTGTTTTTCAACTAAAAGAAATAAGAATCAACCATTTTCTTCATATAATAATTTAATATATGCCAGCCAAACAAAGTATTTGTATCTTTATTCAATTAAATTAAAACAGACCTGCCAGGTATATTATATAACATTCACTATATACATATGATTTAGGCAATGCAAGATAATTCTAGATATGCTGATTACTCAACTATGAGTAAAACATGAGCGGTGTCAGTGATGCCCAGCAAGTGCTCCTTTTCACATTGGGTGTCTGCATTTCCATGGTATGGTTAGAGGGATAGCTATGAGCCATGACATGGACTACCAGTAAACTTTTGTGGGAGAAGGAGGGAAAATGACAATCTAGCATAGATTAACAGTCTCCTAAATGCAAATAGAATACTTGACAGTTATGTTTTTTTAAAAAGTTCTTCTGTCATGTTAATGACACAAAACTTCTTTTTTGAAGGCAACACCACCACATTTTGTTTGGGTGTGTGGGGACAGGTGGGGAATGCTCTTAAAATTGGTATAATTATTCCTAAAACAACAACAACAACAAAAAAGTACCTCTTTGGTGAAGCCTCGGTACCCATTCAGTTCACCGTAATAATCTGTAAACAGGACTGTAGTACAGTGCCGGGCCTTGATTTCAACAAGGTCAGGTACCACAGCCTTTCCTCACAGTCCTTTGAGTGATTTTTAAGAAAATATTCTGAAGTAGAAGAGTAAAGCAAAGGAAAACAAAGGAAGATATTAAGATCCCTGTTTACATTTTTTTTTAAAAGTGCATAATTTGAATTACAAAAACTGTCATCATGTGGGCCTGCTGGACACTAGACTGTGTTTTCCATCCCTTTAATGATCACTTCACAAAAGATCACTTCACAAACACTTCCCAAAAAGAGGACTCCTGCCTATTGGCCAGAAAAACTCCCTTTATGATTTTCAGGTGCAATCAGTTGTCCAATTCCTCTAGGTCAGTCTTTCCATATTCTAAACTGGAATACCATTTCCATGTTATAATTACATCTAGGTTAAAATTCATTGTCTTATACTGCATCTTGAAGAAGAGTCGTTAGTGTTTGGAGTTCTCATTTTAACTCCTCAGTGCTGGCACGTTCAGTGCATCCATTGCCAGCAATGGATTTGGGGCCAGGAAAATATACATCCCAGTACAGAGGAACTCAAGAAGAATGGGCATTCTCCAACAGTGGTGGTCCATCTCTGTGCATGGATGGGTGTGTGTGCTCCCTTTTGTAAGTTTTTGGAGGGAGTTTAGGGATATGTTGAGAAGTGCTTTGTCGTGGAGGAACAGGCGGCCCAGCAATGGAATGAAGGTCCACTTCTTGTGTCAATGGTGGTGATGGCAGATGCCTTCTTGTGCCGTGAGGAGAAGGTGTTTGAGGAGGAGGTGGTGTAAAGGGGGATGGGCTGTTTGGGAAGAAGGCATTGCCATGGTCACTTTTTTTGCCCAAAGGGGGAGGTTGGAGATGTAGTGGTGAGCTTGAGAAAACATCAGGTGTCCTCACAGGTTCTCGTGGTGGTAATAAGGGAGGGCTTTCAGGAGGGTCTGAGATAGAGGTCCGGTCTGATATTGAATATCGTGGTGAATAGGCTTTTGATGTGGGTTGCCTAGGAGGAATGGCTGGGGGGCTGTCCAAATGCTTAGACATAATCTAACAAATGAAAAGAAGAATAAAATACACATTTATTAATAAATTTATGAAGTATCATGACTATAAGAATTAAGTTGGGGTTTTCAAACATGCTATTGGCAGGATGCTAAGTGTGGAACAGGGAGTTTTGCCGTATGTTTCCTTTGTAATTAAAAAAAATTTTTTTGAGACAAGGCCTTGCTCTATTGCCCAGACTGGAGTACAGTGGTGCAATCATGGCTCACTGTAGCCTCAACTTCCTGGGCTCAAGTGATCCCCCGACCTCAGCATCCCAAGCAGCAAGGACCACCATGGCTGGCTAATTTTTTCATTTTTTGTAGTCAAGGTCTTGCTCTGTTGCCAAGGCTGGCATGTGTTTTAAATGGGAGGTTCTGCCAATTCATAGAAAAAAAAAGTTTGCCAAAGTTTTTACTTAAATTTTTTTCCTCAAAATTTTGTTGTTTGCTACTGCTTACTGACTTAGCTTATCAATCAAAGATCATTTCTAATTTAGCATAAATTGCCTATTTTATAATTTTAAATTAACTATATTAACATTCATGAAGTTCTACAAAGAGTGTCTTGACTTACCCTGGTGCTCTGCACTCTGGACAGCTTAAGAACTAATGCGTTAAGTTAACAGCTGGCCCCCCCGCCAAAAAAAGTAGGTAGAAATAGCTATTTTGAGCCTTTAGGGTCTCTTCCAAACCCAGAATTTTCATGAAAACTCCATTTAAAAGTATGTCAGATTTACTATTAAGGGCTCAGATAAGTAAATTTTAGCATATGTCAAGATACAGTTTGACTTATAATGTGTCTTCATACAAAGCTTCAGGACTATGTTTTTAAAGAACTGCTTGAAACCAAATTTCTCTTACTTTATAGATTAAAACTTATTTTTTTTTTTTCCTGAAAATAACCATAGCCTTAGGTTTACAAGGGTCTTGAATGCATACCAAAAAACTACCTTCAGAAGAAAAGAAACATTACTGCATGCTAAATCTATATGTAATCCTTATTTAAACTATTAAGCCTATATACTCTGAAATGTTAACTTATTCCAGTGAGAACTAAACTAGACATAAGCAGTTTATTATAATGTAACTGTAATGATTCCAATTTCTACATAACAAGATTTCTTACTTTACCTTAGATGGTGAAGATTCTGCTGGGGCAGATTCTGGTCGTCTTCGTGGAGGAACAGGAGGAGGGACAGGCACTTCATCAGTGCCTTTGGTTAAACTTATAGATGATACAGAAGCAGATCCTGTAGGATGTTAAATTTTTAAGAAAAAATTCACAGGAATTTTATTTCATTTATTTATCTTGAAAAGTCTTAGCTGGAAATTGCTTATGATTAAAAGTAATGTGTAGAAATACCAAAAGCAGTTCAGTAAACCAATACCCAATAGTATTTCATTAAAGCAAACTGCCATAAAAGCATGCAGACATTTTTTAGCAGAATATTTAGAAAAAAGCTGCCTAAGGTATTCTGTTATTTTGCCTGAACAAAATAACATTCCTGTGGTTACTCTATTATTGAAATTTTTAATTGGGTCTGATTCTTAGATGTCTGGGAGACAATGAGCTACTGAAAATCTTTGGAATGGTAATTTTTAGACTCTATACTGGGTTCATTTTTTTCTTTGATTTTATTAGAATTTATAGAACTTCCCCACCTTACTGGATAGTCCCTGGGAATAGAGTTTGTGCTCTTAACCACTCTCTCCAATGTCTCTCCCTAGCATTTCTCTCAAAGGATGCAAGGGAAAGAATTATAGTGTCTAGGTGAGGGGCCTCTCCTTATTTTGTTTAGTTATAGGCTCTCCTTTGCCTGTAAGCAAAAAGAGGCTCATTATACTCTAAATCCAAATACTTTTAACGGTGATGGCACTATTCAAGACAATGGAGGCAGCCCTGACAATGAAAGCAGAAATTACACCAAAATCTAGTGAATCTGATTTAAGAATAAGTTGGTGAAATGGCACAAAAAGGTAAGTAAAGCTACTAATTGGAACCTCTCTTACAGACATTTATGGTTAACAAGAACATAAGGTAGGCATATAAATTTACACTTCGGAAAACAACACTTAGGTTAGTTGTTAGTTGATACCCACTATAAAAAAAGATGTGAAAAAAATAAACCATCATTCAAAATTATACTTGGCAGTTTTTTTCCCTTTAAGCATTAAGCTTTTTATTTTGTCATATGTTGTAACAATATAGAACTTAAAAAGAGTACTTTGTGTACTGATATTATTCAAATGATCAACATTTTGATCACCTACCTTTTTTCTTAAGAATATACAGTTAATTCAGCTTGTAACTAGTATTTTCCATTGTATACATTTTGAAATTACTTGTATGAAAGGATAGCAAAAAAAAAAAAAATTAATTAGCTTAAAATAATTAAAATAGTGGAATTTAGTGAATTTAGTTGGAATTTAGTTTACCTTAAAATTAAAATGGAACTTTATTTTATCAGTATTTAGGCTATACTTTGAATAATTACAATTATAAGAAAGTTCTTCTAAAGTCAAAAACAGTTGTTTATAATCTGTCTGGCCATCAGGCTAAGTATATTTTGTGATTTAGAAACTGCATAGCTGCCAGCATTCCCATACGCGCATGCATGCTCTTGCTTTTTTTTTTTTTCAGAGTTGAGCATTAAAATATATTTAGAACTCTATAGTTGGAAAAAAGAAATGGTTAAATGTGGAAGCCACTTATTTAATATGTTCTTTTAAGAGAGAAACAAGGTTTTATAAAAAGCATGAAAAATATATAAATTTAAGCAAATCACTTATGATCAAAAGATAGCACAAGTGAAGGCCTCACTTCTAGGACGTTGCAAGCAAGGTACCAATGCTGCCAGGCCCAAGAAGAGTTTAGCAGGAAAGGGTACACTCGGTTTGATTTTTAAAGCCAAAGCAAGAATTATGAGTCTTAAACCAAATATACTAACTTGGGCCATGGGGCAGTGTAACTTGGATAAAGACGGTATCATTGCCTGTGAAAGGAAACAAGAAAAAGTAGATTTTTTTTCTTTCATTGATATGTTCAACTCATCTGCAAAAATTTGTATTATGATGAAAATGTTGTCATTCTAGTTTGAAAGAATGCTGTAACAGTTTATAGTAAAACCTCATTACTACTTTTGAGAAGAAAAAACTGCTATCATATTGGGAATTTAAAAGATTCCTTTTAGCTTTACTTGATTTCATAATTATTAAATGAAAAACATTCATGAAAAAAAAATCCTATATTACTGAAAGACTTTTTCAAATGTAGAAACCCAATTCAAGCAAAAAGTTCAGCTGGATGTATATAAATATGCCATTTACTAAAGCTTATTTTGAAAAGTCAAACTTGTGAAACAAGTAATAAATTTATTTTATATAAGTTGAAAAATAAAGTTACTAATTATATGTCTTTCAAAAATGTTCTTGGGGTGTACAACAGTCTCATCACAAAATAACTAGCACTTTGGATATAAAACAAGCTTGAAAGTGATATAGGGTTTTTCCTTCTATAGCCATAAACATTTTTTTTTAAGTCATTAAACATTTGGTGCCTAGACTCATTTTACATAGGAAATTCTGATAAATTTAAATTTAGAAAGTCAAATTTCAACAATATTAATTATTTTAAGAAAAAAATCGAAAATCAAAAGCGAAAGCCCAAGAGCATCGAAGTAGGAAAATTGAGACAAAAGGCTAAATGATTTATAGTGATTCTAAATCAATATAAGTGTTTCTGTTACACTGTCTCATATTAACAACATATGGAACAGATAACGTTATAACATCCAAGAGACTAAAATAATACTAGACTGTGCTGATTTTTTTAAAACTTCAGATTTCTTTTTTCTTTTTTTGCACAATAGGCAATCCCTCACATAATTTGGAACATTAAGTTTATTCAAGCATATTTGGTCAGAAGGAGGATAATCTCACATTCCACATTTAGCTGGCATGACTTCTGTTAACTTGTTTATATAGATACGGTAGTCTGATTTTCTAGGCAGCCCTAATTTCAAATAATCTATTCCATTATTTAATTTCCATATATACTGATATTTATTTGGAACCTGTGATTCCTAAGTGTAGCAATCCAGCTAATTCTAATACTACCTTTCAGAAGATTAAAATTAATTTTTATACTCTGAAATTACATGAAGCTGTTGCTCTGCCAATGATTTTCTTCCCTGTTAGCCACCTATAATTGAAGACTGCCTGGTTGTAAAAGGGAGCCAGAGATCTGATGTAATAGAGATTAAAGGAGTATCTAGCGCTAGCGTTTACCCACTTATGTATGTCCCACTTTTCTTGGAAAAGAAAATCTCCTGGAGATATGCCTCAAGAACATGATAGTACACTTAATACAATACAGGAATAAGAGTAAAATCAAAACACAAAGCTCATGATTGTTAAAACTGTAGTCTTTCTGAAAAAATAATTATACATATGCATGCACACTTGTGTACACAGATGTAAACTTGGCTTTGAGTATATATATATAGCACAGGCTTAGACTCATGCATTTGGTAAATTTAGGGCACTAGTTGTTTGGTCTTATTGCCTGGAAAATACTATAAAAATTCTTTTAGAATTTTACATGCTCTAATCAAGAAATATATGCTAGAAATTCTTGTCAGATACTGAGCAAATTTACTGATAATGCCTTAGGAGTGAAATCTAATTAATTTAAAAAAAACTATTAATTTATTAAGCATCATCCCAGATGACAAATGGTCCTCAATCTTAGCTGTACGTTAGAATCCTATGGGAAGTTTTTAAAAAATACTGATACCAAGTACCAATGCCAGTCTAGTGTAGGCTGGGCCTACATTTTTTTTTTTTTTTTTTTTTGAGACAGAGTCTCGCTCTGTCGCCCAGGCTGGAATACAGTGGCCGGATCTCAGCTCACTGCAAGCTCTGCCTCCTGGGTTTACGCCATTCTCCTGTCTCAGCCTCCCGAGTAGCTGGGACTACAGGCGCCCGCCATCACGCCCGGCTAGTTTTTTGTATTTTTTAGTAGAGATAGGGTTTCACCGTGTTAGCCAGGATGGTCTTGATCTTCTGACCTCATGATCCGCCCGTCTCGGCCTCCCAAAGTGCTGGGATTACAGGCTTGAGCCACCGCGCCCGACCCATATTTTTTTTAAGCTCCTCAACAGATTATATTATACAGTCAGGGTTGAAACCACTCTTAAAGATACTCCCCAGTTTATAAAGGAGTCATTCTTGATAGAAACAAGCATTTTCCTATAGGAAAAAAAAAAAAGGTATAATAGATAACTTCTTAAACTCACAAAAGCCTGGTAAATGCAAATATATTTGGGATTAGAAACTTATCACCTTACACCAATCTTCCAGGAGGAAAAGCCTTGTGTATCAGCTTGACATACTTGTTAATACATTCTTTTTGTTGTTAAAGAGTCCCCTAAGGGGTAGAGATAGAGAAGTCAGACTTCTGACTCCCTTTTATGACCAGGCAATCTTCAAACAGGAAGGTAACAAGAGCATTTCATCATTTTCTCCTCTCTATTACAGCCTCAGAAACAAGTAGTGAGCCAGTGGTCTTTTCTCTTTTCCCAGCAACTGTCATCATTACCTCAAAGGTGGACCTGGCCAGGGCAAGGTGTGGAATAGGGCTTTGAATGTATATGTGGTAGCACTAAGTATGTGGCCACTTCTCTGCCGTGTCTTTACCACAACGCTTTCCATGACCACTCTTGCCCATTCTGAGGTCATCTTTCTATAAGCCTCTCCAGTATTTATGTCTTCATCACATTTTTAGCATTTAACTGTGAATCTCTTTGTACTATGATTATTTTTAATCTCTCAGTAAGACTGCAAGCTTTCCCATGAAGACGTGTAAGTGTTTAGCAAGGAGTAAGATATGCAGCAGATACTGGCTGAAAGAATAATTATAGGTTTAAAAGTAGATTATTTTGGGAAAAAACCATAAGAGTAAAAAAAGAATAGTATTATAACTGATAAAACAAAATTCTAGTCAAACTTTGCCGTTTGAATAACTTAAACAATGGAACTTTGTACTGCTTTGTATTGAGTAGAATATGTTGGGATGACATATGACTGCAGTCAAGGCAGTTCTTTTCTGCCAGGCCCTGAGGGAAACAAGGAAGTAGGTATTCACTCTGGTGGCAAACCAGTGGGTAGCAAGTTGGAGGCTCTGGGTGGTCCTCTGGTACTGGCAGATCTATTAGGCCAAAGTGAAGACAAAAGCATGTGGAGGAGACCTTTAATACACCAAGGCAGCTGACAGGTTTTAAGTAAGGGATGAGCAGAACACATGGGTGACTTTATATTATGCTGGTTATTTGATTTCAAAATCAGTTATTTTCAGTTTTTAACCAAAAACAAAGGGAGTAGTAATAGGGTTTTTCTTTATCATAAACAGAGAGAAATTGAGAAAACCCTCAAGTCTCAGATTACAAAGCCTAACTCCTGAAACAATGTTTTCTCCAGCTGTCAAGCTGTTAAAATTAATACTGTTAACTTAATACTATTATAACCATAACAAAGCAGGATCCAGAGCACTGCATTCTAGAATGATTTCTTCTTCGCTGTTTAGCTAGTCATTTAACGATTCAGCACTAGTAGAGAATTTAATATGCTCATCTGTTTTTCCACCACTTTCATTTTTAGCTACTTAAACAAAGAGAAGTAGAATTTGCAATTGATGGCTTTTATGTGGCTTCAATAATTCACTTATTTGAGAATCCTTAATGATGTAGACCTATAGCTGTCTGCTCTAGGGGAAAAATCCTGCAGTTAAATGGGTCAGAATAAATAATGATTTTAAGTCAGATATACTGAAAAGGTGCTGGTTTCATTTCATTACTTAATTTAGGGGGTTGGCAAGTTGGGGAGAATAAATGGGAATCTTTTTTTACTTGGTGTCTATTTGAACTTATCAAATATATCTGACAGCTTACTATGTGTGTCACATGACTCCATGGCAGGGCACAGTGGCTCGTCTATAATCCCAGCACTTTGGAAGGTTAAGGCAGGAGGTTTGTTTGAGGCCAGAAGTTTGAGATCAGCTTTGGCAACACAGCGAGACCCTATCTCTACCAAAAATTTTATAAAATTAAAAAAAAAAATGACTCCATGACTTTCAGTCACCAAATAATGCCAAGTCATAGTATTCTCAAGACAAATCCACTTTATTTATTTTGAGACAGGGTCTCATTCTGTTGCCCAGGCTGGAGTGCAGTGGCATGATCACAGCTCACTGCAGCCTCAAACTCTTGGGCTCAAGTGATCCTCCCACTTCAGCCTCCCAAGTAGCTGGGACTACAGGTGTATGCCACCACTCGCAGCTAATTTTTTTATTTTTTAGGAGAGATGGGGTCTCGCTGTGTTGCCCAGGCTGATCTCAAAGTCCTGGCCTCAAGTGATTTTCCCACCTTGGCCTTCCAAAGTGTTGAGATTACAGGTGTGAGCCACCATGCCCAGCCCAAATATACTTTAGATGGCCCAAAGACAACAAAGACTACTGGGTAACTACAAATGTATGTATACTACAGGAATAAACAAATAGGATTCTGGACCACATTTCGAAATAATATACTACCAAAGAATTATTTTAAGTATATTTTTAGTTACATTTCTTCCAACTGAGAGAATCTTAAAAATCAAATTTGACCCCCAGAAGGCACAGAAAAATTATTTTATCTTAAATCAGAAAGCTAATTAGCAGAGTGGGATGACAAACCAGAAATTCTAACTTTGAGGTTAGTGCTTCTCCACCTCCTCCCCCATAATAATGTCATGCTGCCTCTAGTATTAGATTCTAGTATGTCAAATATTAGGGGGAACTTGATTAGCACATTGAGCTGAGACAGCCAACGGCAAGAGCATGTGGAAATGGTCATGGTGATCTAGATTGAAAAGGTAGCCTTTCAAAAGATGACCTGTATAGTCTGGCAACCACTAGCCACATGTGATTACTGAGCATCTGATTGTGGCTTGTCTGAACTGAGATGTGCTGTAAGTGTAAAATGCACACTGGATTTTAAAGATTTGGAACAAAAAAAGGGAATGTAAAATATCTCAATCATAAATTTTTATATTGATTTCATGTTGACATGACAATATTTCTGATATGCTGGGTTAAATAAAATGTATTAAAGTCATTTTTGCTTTTTCTAATGTGGCTACTAGACATCTGAAGTTATACATGTGGCTCACATATTTCTACAGAATAGTGCTGGTTTAGAAATAAGAGGTGGATAAGCAGTAGTGTGCAGTCTGTGAGATTTGTTTTGCTGCACTGAAAAGCATAGACAGTGTATTAGCAACCAATATATACCATTAGGGGACCACTGGGTAGACAAAAAGGGCTTAAATCTGATACATTACAAAATTAAAAGCTACTAAAGAATTTGGTGGGGAGTAGATGGTGTACCCTGGCTAGTATTCAAATACATGTTAAGTATCCTTTATCTGAAATGCTTGGGACCAAAAGTGTTTTGGATTTCAGAATATTACATCATACTTACTGGTTTAGCATGCCTAATCGAAAAATCTGAAATCTTCTAATGAGCATTTCCTTTCAGCGTCATGTTGACACTCAAAAAGTTTTGGGTTTTAGAACATTTTGGATTTTGGATTAGGGACATTCGGCCTGTATAATAATTTTGGAGCCAGGCAGCATTTGAAACATGGGACTAAAATTACTTGCAGATTTTAAGAGTGATCTTAGTTTCCTCTGGATAAGAGGAATGCATTTGCAAAGCTCAAATGAAATTTAAGCTGCCAATTTTACCACTAGGCCTTTCATTAAAGTATAATAAATTTAAAGAGGGCTGTTCCAGCAGATTTTTAAGAAATTTCAAGTTGGTGGAGCTTAGAATTTGTCTTATATTTTTATAATGTTATCTTTTGAAAAGGCATTTGACTCATCTACAAGTTCACACATACACAAAAATAACAAATTCTTTTTTACCTCTAGCATGTATAATACTAACAAATACCTTAATGCACTTAGAATTTTTGCACCTACTTGAGTGAAAAGGGCTCGAATGATCGGAATCAAATACACTGCAAACATCTGTGGTACTGGAAGCACCAGAAGCAGGCGGAGGTGTTAACGGTGTTCTTGGAGAATTTGGTGCAGATGCTGTACTTTCTGTTTCACTTTCAGGGATCCTACTATAACTAATTTTCCTTGGCTCCTGCTGCAGAGGTGTGGGATGCCTCATGGTACCTGGTCTTGGGTTTGATGGACGAACACCAGGAGATTTTAGGGGATAGCTATATTTTTTTGGCTGTAGACATATCAAAAGAAACACAATACTTTAAATACTGTAGTAGCAAGGAAGGTTTTTCTATATGTGCCTGGTAAAATTCAGCTAATATATAGGAAAATCATAATTCACTAATAAGGACATAATTATTCAAATAAAAGTAGAAAATTTAAAGCGTTAACATTCTATTTTGCTAAAGCCCTGGGTATCTAAATTGTTAAAGAATGCATTTCTTTAAATAACTAAGTTTTAGTCCTATAAATACTAGAGTATTTGTTATTTTAATATATTTGGGTGGAAGTTTTTCTAAAATGTGTATTTCCCTGGTTTTTAAAACAGACTATTTTGAGCAAATTTAACTTTGCTGAAAAGCCAGGATTATCACTGTGTATTACAATACCTTCCTATTCTGTAATACAGTGATGCCATCAGGACCATTTGAGATACTTACAAATGCATTAAATTGCCCAATTTTCATTTGTGTATATGTATGTATGTTCTATTGCATTTTCCTTGCAATAAAACTCATTTCTCAGTGCTGTATCAGAGTGCTTCGTTGGAGCAGATTATATACCTATTTCTCATTTTCTATTTTTAATCCAGCTTATTAAAAACTGAACAAGGGCTTGAGAAATGTTGCTGTCAGGCAATTGCATACACTTTAATTAAAAGACATTATGTGATTTATCTTGGTCACTTAGAAGCCATCTATGTTTAATTCAGGATTCTTGACTTTTTTTTTTTTTTTTTTTGAGACGAGTCTTGCTCTGTCTCCCAGGCTGGAGCTGGACAGCCGTGGCACGATCTTGGCTCACTGCAACCTCTGCCTCCCGGGTTCAAGTGATTCTTCTGCCTCAGCCTCCCAAGTGGCTGGGACTGTAGGCACTCGCCACCATGCTCGGCTAAGTTTTGTACTTCATTAGAGACAGGGTTTTCACCATGTTGGCCAGGTTGGTCTCAAACTCCTGACCTCAGGTGATCCACCCACCTCGGCTTCCCAAAGTGTTGGGATTACAGGCACGAGCCACCGCACCTGGCAGACTTTTGACTTTTTTATGAACAAGAGAGTACACAGTCAAATCAGTGAGTTTGTGATTCTGTACATAAATTTGGCTGGGCATTGACAAATAATGAAAAACAATGGAAACTTTATTTTCCCAAGAAAGTATTGTTAGCAAAACTTGGTATTTTATGGCTAATGATTCATGGTTGAAAGTTGTAATAAGTCATTACTTTTAAAATGTCATAAGTAGATATATTTGTTATAAGTGAATTCATATAAATTCATTAAATTTCCTGTCTTTAAAATCTTAAATAACATTTTTTGGGGTAAAAAAATTAAAAACTTATATAATATTTGCTCAATTTCATCATCTTTAATATCAGGATTTACTCAAATTAATATTAACATTCATTTATTTAGAAACAAGTGGGATGCTCCTGGACATAATTATTAAGTACTTTTTCATTACTTTTAACTATCACATGTATACTTCATCCCTGAATACCTTTATGGAAAACTAATCTATATAACACATACGGTAGTAATGATATCACCAGATGTAGATGACAACTGAAAAAAGTATTTAACTGTAAAATAAATATGAATATACAAATGCTTACAAATCTTGGGAGAGGCTTAGGGTTTCGTGGTTCTATTTCTAGGGATTTGTTGAAAAGATAATCTGTAAATTCTTTTTCCATGCTGTTTCCCATCGGATTCAAGTTTTCAAAGAATCTCTAAAATAAATGCAAAGAAAAAAATATTAATATTAAAAATTATAAATTCAGTTTGAAATTCATGGAAAGTTAAGAAAACATTTAATACAAGTAAATTTGAATTATTTCTTTTAAGGTTTAGTTTACTTTTTCTCCCCTATAAAATAAACCTGCCTTTTATTAGGTAGTTTATAAACTTAATCAGAAGTACGAATCTTTAAATAATTCAACTTACTTTGATATCTGATTCTACTCGTAAACAGTAAGGCTGATTTTGGTACTGCTGGATCTCTCCTGTTATTTCTGCTACTTTCCTCCTTTTGCTAAAGTTTATAAGCTCTTTTCCATGTCTTTTTAGGACCTCAGGGTTGCCTTCTTCTGTTTTCAAGATATTAGTGAGATAAATTCCTAGAAGATATAAAGGAATGATTTCAAGGATAAAGAAGGAAAATGCAAGTTTTTTTCCTGTTTCATTAATTGTGGGTATTACACTGTACCATCTCAATTGCCATAACAAAAGAACCAAGGCTCAGATTTCCATGATATGAAAAACAGCAGCTTAAGAGAAAGTATCTGTGAAAGACTTAAATTTTATAAACATCCAAGAAAAAGGGAGGGAGGCCAAGTTTAATAAAATTAATAGATTTGTTAGGAAGAATAATCAATCTGACATACCCCCTCCAAACCATTGTTATTTGCTATAAATCAGTTTTATTAAAGGAACTTTAAGAATAACTTCGTCACTAATGACACATAATTTTTGGCAAACAGGAAAAATACTAAATTCAGAGGATCATAGCTTCTGCTTAGTCAGCTCTGAGGGCCCCACAAGAGGTTGTTATGATTTGCAATTGAGAAGTAGTACTATTTGGATAGGCTTATTCATGGAAATGTGGAAGGTTTTGCAAGCCTGTCAAATGCAGGACTGCATACAATTTATGTAAATTCTGGTCTTCAGTAGTTTCTAGACTTTGTGGCAACCTGGTAATTGATTTCCTGTTTCCCCATCACTACAGTTGTACACTGGACGAGGAGGAGAATGAACAAAATAACAGGCACTTTCTCTTCTAGCATAAAGGCTCTGGAACCAGTTCTGCTGCTTTCTTTGTGTGTGATCTTATTAGTACTTTTTTATATTTTATATTTTTTATTTTTTGAGATGGAGTCTCACTCTGTCTCCCAGGCTAGAGTGCAATGGCACAATCTTGGTTCACTGCAATCTCCGCTTCCTGGGTTCAAGTGATTCTCCTGTCTCAGCCTCCCGAGTAGCTGGGATTACAGGCATGTGCCACCACACCCAGCTAATTTTTGTATTTTTAGTAGAGATGGGGTTTCACCATGTTGGCCAGGCTGGTCTGGAACTCCTGACCTCAGGTGATCCACTCACCTCGGCCTCCCAAAGTGCTGGGATTATAGGCATGAGTCACCACGACCAGCCTGTGTGTGTGATCTTGTGCAAATTGCTTAATTAGTCTCTCTGTGCCTGTTTTTCTCATCTGTAAAGTGAGGACGGGAGAGTTGCTGTGAGAAACAAATGAGTGAATGTATGTATGAGCTTAGAATAGAGCCTGACAAAAGTTAAGTATTAATTAGCCATGGTTGTGATTGTTGATGCTGTTGTTGCATCTTGCCCTAATATTATGCTTCTACCTTTTCCCCTAAAGTACTGATTATTATGCTTTGGGGAGAAAAAAGGAGTGTGAATATCTGAGTTCGTTCACTCCCCACACATGTAGGGATTCTCTGCTGTAAGCCAGTCCTGCATTAGGTACTGCAGGTACAAAGATGAGGAAGACCTCCAGCAGTCCAGTGCTTAAGGAGTTCCTGACCTCAGGGATCCAGAGCTTTGAACTGTTGGCTACTACAGTATAATTTGCTAAGTGCTACATACTAGGAGGTGCTATATTAGTAGTAATGCATAAGATGCTATGAGAGCAAAAAGGAGGCATTCTGTCTTGAGCTGGGAGAATTAGAAAAAGCAACACAGATGAGATAATGCTTAGAATAAGTCTCAAAAAATGAGAAGTGTAATGAGTAGAATAAGATAGAAGAGCAGTCTAAGCAAAGCAGCAATGTGTATAAAGGCACTGATTCATGATGAAGCTTGCTTGAAAGACATATATAGAGATAATTTGCTCTTTAGTATGGCCAGACCACAGGGGTTTGGTGTGTGGGGTAGAGAAAGAGTGGCAGGGTATGAGGATAGACATAGGCAAGGGCTGGGTTTGTACTTCAAAATGCTTTTGTAGTAGAGGCATACCACAGAAATCTTTGGCCACATCCTTGGAAGGATCCAAATCAATATTGAACAGATCAGCAATAATGAAATCTAACTGACATCAATGCCTGTTTGGTTTTTAAAAGGATCCAGTTATTAACTGCGTTAGTTACTTGGTTATTTCTCAGCACCTAGGCTATGCGTGATGATACATTCATTAAGACAAAGTGACTGTATGTTCTAGTAAGCACAGGCTTTTTTATTTTCACATCTGCCTGTCATTTGGCTTTTACTTTCAGCCATTTGTACTCTCCTCTACACAAGTTGCATGATCCACTCAGCTCAGTGTTCAGTCTGACAGACATGTCCATAAGAATATGCATTTCAATGGCAGCCCAAATCAACCTTGGTCACAAACTGATGGCCCATCTGTGAAGAGTTGTAGGTATTAGCACTGGGACTGGGTCATGAAGTGCCTTTTGTTAAATAGCTTAACTTTTATCTAGGAGATAATTAGGGAATTATAAGGATCTTTGCATTCTAGAAGGATTACTATAGTTGTACTATGAAGCCAGATGGGTTGGAAGGAGTTAAGAGCAGTTAGTAGGCTAACAATAGTCCTGGTGAGATGATGAGGGCTGCCCTAGTATCTATGGGGATAACTGGGAGTGGATAAATATTTAAGAGGTAGACTCCCCAAGAACTGATTAACTGGTTTGGGGAGGAAACGGGGGCAGTGGGAATGAAGACTCACAGCTTTGTTCTTGAAAGCACACTTGAATGAAGTTGTGAAAATGCTTATAAGTAGCACTTCGGTACAGTTCGGGATGAAATTTGGAAATTATTTTATGCCTAACTGATGGCTAGCTAAAAGAACAAATGATCACAGCAGTGGTGTCCCAACTTTGATCTTACGCTGCATCAGTAAAAAATATTTAAGCACATATCCTTGCTTTCTCCTTATATACACATATATAGTTTAATAAAAACATAGCATATATGTATGTATGTATAGCATAAACCTGAGAATTATATACTAGTAAAGCTTAGTTTTTTTTTATGTTTTAAAAAATACATAAATAGAAAGTCTAGTTATTTCTGTACTTCAATACATCATTTAACATACCCTACCTCTGGAGGCAGCGCTTCTAGGGAAAAGGGAAAACACAGCATTATGACAAAGAAGAAGGCTGACGTTTCACCTTTTTGCTGTTGTCTTTCCCATCCTTCCCAGGACAAAGCTAAGGATTCTAGGCTTCTATAGTATTTGTCCACACTTCAATCTACACTTTTCTGCAATACAGTGTTATACTTACTACACAGTGCTGTGACTTACTTCTGTGCTCTTTCAAGGGAGCAGAAACTATGGAACTGTATCTTATTTGTCTATGCTTAGCATGTAGCCTGGGGCATAACACATAGGGGCATTCAACAAATGTTTTTGACTGAATGAAGAAGTATATTATTTCAAAATAGAAGAGAGGCATTTAATAGATAGGCCAGGATATGAGAATCAATTCTAAAATAGCTGGAAAGCAAGAATGGAGACAAAGCAAATTTACACATAACAGAAGGAGGACACAAGATCAGAGTTGTATAAAAGCAAAGGGCAAAGTCAATGCTAAAGGCTTGGATGTTTGATGACAAACCTGATTAAGGTACATCCTTTTACCTTAGAAAAAATTCTATTTTTGAGACAGAGTCTCGCCTCATCACCCAGGCTGGAGTACAGTGGTGTGATCTCGGCTCACTGCAACCTCTGCCTCCTGGGTTCAAGCGATTCTTCTGCCTCTGCCTCCTGAGTAGCTGGGACTACAGGAATTGTACCACCATACCTGGCTAACTTTTGTATTTTTAGTAGAGACGGGGTTTTGCCATGTTGGCCAGGCTGGTCTCGAACTCCTGGCCCCAAGCAATTCACTCACCTCAACCTCTCAAAGTGCTGGGATTACAGGCGTGAGCCACTGCGCCCAGCTGAAAAAATTCATTTCTTAGCCCATCTATCCATTCTACCTATCAGAATATTTTAGTTTATGGAGAAAAACTGTGTTATAGACCTGAGACATCTGGCAGAGCGTTGGAAGGAGTAACTGCCCTACTTTTATTCTGTAAATGGTGGTAGTGCCAGCAAAAGATGGGAATAATGCTGGTAAAATAATAGAGGAAGTATCAGGTACTATCTCTGACCCTCCCCCAAAGAAGGGGTTTGAAAACCAGTATCCAGAATTTAGGAAAAGAATCTGGAAGGAGTTTCTATAAACTACCATATAGACAGGATGGAATTCAGAAGCAGCAATAACATCTGGCTTTACCCACTGGGTCAGAACTATACAAAAGGCTGTCTAACTCCAGAGACTGATAACTTTTAACTTAAGAATAGCAAAGACAGGGCACCAAAACTGACCAGGGTCAGTTGTAGATAAACTACCTTAAAGGAGCAGAAGCTTAGTAACTAGGAAGATGAGCAAGAAGAAAGAGGTACAAAGGCTGGCAGATAGCTGTACCTATTAAACTTTGTGTGCCTATCAAACTACCTACATGTTTGTGTTCACTCAAGAAATCACACAGCTCACTTTAAAACACCTTATGAAATCATACTCTAAAGTAGGTCTGAAACTTCCTTCATTCATTTAAAAACATGTTATGGCCGGGTGCGGTGGCTCACACCTGTAATCCCAGCACTTTGGGAGGCTGAGGCGGGTGGATCACCTGAGGTCAGGAGTTTGAGACCAGCCTGGCCAGCCTGACCAACATGGTGAAACCTCATCTCTAGTAAAAATGCAAAAATTAGCCGGCTGTGGTGGTGGGCGTGGTGGTGGGTGCCTGTAATCCCAGCTACTTGGAAGGCTGAGGCCAGGAGAATCGCTTGAACCCGGGAGGCAGAGGTGGCAGTGAGCCGAGATCGCACCACTGCACTCCAGCCTGGGCAATAAAAGCGAGACTCTGTCTCAAAAAAAAAAGAGAGAACATGTTATGAAGATCCGTTAAGTTTATAAAGATCTTAGAGAAGAATGGACAGTTTCAGCTTGTATGAATAAATACCCGCAATTAGGATGACAGAGGAGCAGGGGCCAAATAGTGAGTCAGTGAATGGGTCTGAGGTTTCTTTTCATGTCTGTGTACCAGAGACCACAGGACATCATGAGTAGCATGACTATAGGCTAGGTGAGCATAGTGACTGTGTATTTTTCACTTTTCTAAGCACCTGACGTAGTCCTGGTACTTAGTAGGTATTCAAGAAATATACGTTGACAGACTGAATAATATAACGTCAGATATATCCAGAGCCTTTCCAGTTCCCCTTGAATGAACTGGTAACATAGTCAACATATTTAAGCAAAAACATAAAGGCTTTAATATTTTACCAGGAAGATAAAAATCTATGAACTCCATATTTTTATCAAGAATGTAGAGGGTCAGGGTGGGCATGGTAGCTCACACCTGTAATCCTAGAACTTTGGGAGGCCAAGGCGGGTGGATCTCTTGAGCTCAGGAGTTCGAGACCAGCCTGGGCAACCTGGTGAAACCCTGTGTCTACAAAAAATAAAAAAATTAGCCAGGCATAGTAGTTTGTGCCTGTAGTTCCTCCCACTTGGGGTACTGAGGCGGGACGACTGCTTGAGCCCATGAGCTGGAGGATGCAGTGAGCCAAGATGGTGCCACTGTACTCTCCAGCCTGGGTGATAGAGTGAGACCCTGTCTCAAAAAAGGAAAAAAAAAAAAAAAAAAAGAAGAGGTAGGGGAAAAGTCCTCAGGAAAACTAGGAATTAATAATGATTTTTTTTAAACCTCATAAAAGCAGATAGAGACCTTATCTTTTTGAAGAAAAAAGTAAATTAAAGCAAATAAGTAAAAACAGAAATGAGAAAGATATAAATAGAAGTAATTAAAAAAACATGTTTGTAGATATAAATTGAAGGCTAGTATTTTTAAAATAATGAAATGAAGCAATTCTGTAGCAAGAGTGATGCTTTCTTAAAAGGATAAAAACCATCTAATAGAGCAAGTAGTAAAATTATACTTTATCCCTGCTAAAACTGAGTTTAAAACAAGCTGCTTATTTCTGCCATTATTTTTAAAGCTTTGTTTGGGAAGTTAATGACCAGTTATGTAAGACATAACACAGAAATCAGGTCAAAGGAAGAGACACTGTATTATATTTTGTAAACATGATTAAATATTTAGAAAACCCAAGGAAATTAAAAATTCTTGGAGTTAAAGGTAACTGAACGAATACCATTCAAACCAAAAATACCCAGGAAAAATAATAAGGGGAAATGCTAAATATAATAAATGGTCTTTAGAAATTAATTGATAGATTGTTCCAGTTACATTTGGGGTCATCTCCTCCCACCCAAACTTATGAAGTTCATTTGGAAAAATAGGCAAAATTGGCCAAAAAAAAAAAAGGACTGAAGAAACCCTGAAGAACCAACTCTTTATCATCTGTGAAAACACTACATAAAGCAGGGTTTCTCTGTTTCAGCACCACTGACTTCTTGGACTGGATACTTATGGGCTGTGGGGAAGTGTCCTGTGCATTGCAGTATGTTAGCAATATCTCTTTCCTCTACCCACTAGATGCCTGTAGCACCATCCCAATTAGGACAATTAAAAAAAATTGTCTCCAGGCATTGCTAAATGCTCCCTAGGGGGGCAAAAACTGCCCCCTGCTGAGAATCACTGATTATAAAGTGACAATCCTTAAAACTGTGGCAGGGGGATAGGAAGTCAGTGAGATACAATACATATTAAAGAAAGAGGTCCCTGGCTGGGTGCGGTGGCTCAAGCCTGTAATCCCAGCACTTTGGGAGGCCGAGGCGGGCGGATCGTGAGGTCAGGAGATCAAGACCATCCTGGCTAACACGGTGAAACCCCGTCTCTACTAAAAATACAAAACGAAATTACCTGGGCATGGTGGCAGGCGCCTGCAGTCCCAGCTACTCAGAGGCTAAGGCAGGAGAATGGCGTGAACCCGGGAGGTGGAGCTTGCAGTGAGCCCAGATGGCAGCTACTGCACTCCAACCTGGGTGACAAAGCGAGACTCTGTCTCAAAAAACAACAACAAAAAAGGAAGGAGGTCCCATGTGTAAACACAGAAAAAGAAGAATCATTCAATAAACCTGGATTAACAAATAAATAATTTGGGTGGGGAAATAAATTTGAGTATTTCATAAGATATCAAAGACACTTCAGTTTGATATTAGAATTAAATATAATTTTGAAAGTCATAAAAAAGCTAGAGGAAAATATGATTATTAAATTACTAGATTATATGAACTTTCTAAGGTTAGAAACAATAGAAACCAGAATGAGAAAGGACAGATGGTAGAATTTAAAACTAATACACGTCAATGAATAAAAACTACAAGGCAGATTGTTTGCAGGAGATACAAAAAAGGACATGGACAAGAGGCAATGCAAATATTGAAGAAATGTTTGGGAAAAAATCTCCACAGTCATCAAAGAATGGAAATTATTGCAACAAATAGCTTAGTAGTTGTAATAACAGAGATGAAAAAAAGAAAAGTACCATCCAAAATTGGAAACCATGGGATGAAATTTCCTTTGTCATACACTTGATGGCGGCATAAATGTCATACACTTCTCATGGCAGCCTTTCAGAAAGCAACTTAAAAATACATATCAACAGTTTAAAGATGGACACCTTTTAACCTATGTATAGTAGTCCCTCCCCTATCCAAAGGTGATAAGATCCCCAGTGGATACCTGAAACTATTACTAAACCCTATACATGCATACACATACATGCATACCTATGAGCTTAATTTATAAATTAGGCACAGTAAGATTAAAAATAGCTAATAATAAAATGGATCAATTATAACAATCTATTGTAATAAAAGTTACATGAATGTGGTCTTCAAAATATCTCATGTTTTTAGACCACAGTTGACCTAGATAACTGAAGCTGGAAAGTGAAACCATGGAGATGGGAGCACTACTGTAATTCCTCCTCTGGTTATCTATCTCAAGAAGATATTTTCAAATACAGAAAAATAGTATAAATGAAAATCTGAATCAGAAAATTATTTGGAAAGCAAAAAAGCTGGAAACAATGTGTCCAACCACAGGGTAATGGTTAAACAAATTGTCCAATTTTATGGAATATTATGCAGCCATTATAAATAATTAAGATTTAATAAAATACAAAAAAAATGAGATATGGTACGTGAATAACCTTAATATGCACATGATACAATTACAATTATATACCATGTGCACAGCAAAAAGATTAGAAGTAAATACAAAAATGGTTGCTATAAAGGCCAAACAATAAAATATGGGAAAAGATATTAAAAGTATCAGGACATAACATTGTTATATGCAGTGGAATTTGAAACTATATAAAAAAAATAGATATAGATGAGGAAAAGGCTAGAAGAAACTATAGCACATACTAAAGAGACTAGAGAAAGACCATAATTTCTATAAGCATTCAAAAGAAGGAACATCAGGGCATATATATACTCAGGCAGAAAAAAGACGAGAGTAGGAAAGAGATATTGAATACATGAAAATACAGGAAATAAAGAATGGAAAAAGATAGAGGAACCTACAGAAAGGGAGATTCAGGTGGTAGATTCAGTCCTAAAAAGGAAGGAAAAGGTACTTCCTTCCTCTGATGCAGAAGGGGAAAAATAAGAGAGGATGAAGAGAATTAAAATTCTGATGTGCCAGAGGTGTGGGCCCAAAGACACAGCAGGCACACTATGATTTTTAGCCATGTGAAACTGTTTACAAAAATGGTTATAAATATGCCTCTGCTGTATTTAGTTTATTAAAATTCAATTAAAAAGGCTTTTATAAATATAAAAACACAAGTATTATATAATATCTAATGGCTGCCTAAGATGAAAATAGAAAATGAAATGTATATTAGACTTGACCTTAAGTCTTAATGAGAAAAATTCTAAAGGGTTTCAGGTGCTAAATATTGGTCAGACAAGTATTTTCTGCTGGCATATTACACATGTAATTATTCAGTCATTTAATGAAATAAGTGTTTTATCCAGAAATGCAATAAAAATTCAGAAAGAAATACTTACCAAAGAAAGGCACACATGGTGGATTAATAGACCTGAGTTTTGCCAAATATTTCTTATAGTGATCTTCACTCAATTCATGAGCTTCTTCTAAAATTTTCTTCTGGCGACTTGGTATTTGCTATAAGGAAAAAAAAAAATAGGAGGCATAAGTTTAAAAAAGGAATCAAAGGTCTTGTCAAAAAAAAAAAAAAAACTAGGCTAACAGGCCCAAAT
This sequence comes from Macaca nemestrina, assembly GCF_043159975.1. NCBI lineage: Eukaryota > Metazoa > Chordata > Mammalia > Primates > Cercopithecidae > Macaca > Macaca nemestrina. The sequence goes on from NC_092137.1 coordinate 39,043,088, forward strand.
ACAACAGTATCAATTTGATTTTATGACTGTAACACTGCTTTAAATAAATTATCTTCATAGACCTCAGTATAAACTTAAAGTGTGTGTGTGTGTGAGAGAGAGAGATCTAGTTTATCATGTCATTCCTTACACAATTATGTGAACATTTAATTTACATTATCTTACAAATTAAGTGCCAAAAGTTTTTTCTTCTTCTACCTTAGGCTGGGACCTGTGAATACATTTTAATAGGAATGTTTAATTTTTAAAAAGCAACCAATTCATTACAAAACTTAGATAGTTCAGTCTTTTAATCTCCTGAAAAGACAAATGAGACATTTAAAAATTAAAGATAATAATTGTTAAAAATCTAATGTTTATAATAGGGAATGAAAGTTCATTTTAAAAACACATGTAGAAACTTACCTCAAATGTGTGGTCTAGTCTGTAAACAGGTGAGGAATTCATAGCACTGACAACCTCAAGGACACCATTAAAGTTGTTCAACTCTTGAAAGACTTGTAGAATCTCAATTATTCGACTCACCACAGCTACTCTTTCTTCTAAATTTTCAGTTTCTACAATACATCTGGGAATTAAAAAAAAAAGTGAACTAAAGATTCTAGAGTTTTTCCAATAAAGTTATAAGGAATTTAGTAAATAAAATAATGTAGAGAGTGGGGGCAGGTGGCTATAGTATAACTACTATAGAGAAGACACATTCAGGGTGACTGATAGAAGGAAGGCAGTGCCTCCAGTGAGGCATACTGCTCTTTTCTGTTTTCTAGACTGGTACAGTCAAACAATCATTTTCCTGCTGTATTTGGTGCATCCTCTATTAGCATTAGAATTAACTGGTGAGGCTACTATCTTGTGGTATGTATGTAAGTCTTTGTGAGGTCTTTGTGATATGGGTGTATTCTAGTAGAATTCAAGAATCAGTGATTAATGCTCAATTTCTTTCTTTCATATATAATTGGCTGCATACATTTCTAGGAACAGCTCTGTTCCTATGTTTCCTACATTTCTAGGAACAGCATTAACTGTAATGGCAAAAGCCATTACAGTTACTTTTGCACCAACCTAATATATAATTGCATTGAGATTCTGGACTTGTGGTATGATAGTATGAGTTTCACTGAGTGAAACTGGTAAAAATTATTAAAACACACAAACACACACATGCACATGTGCACACACACATTTAAAGTCTCTAGTAATGGCCCTGAGAGCAAATGGCAAAAGAAACATCTATTCAGGAATATCTACAAAAATTTGGTAAGAGAGGGAAGAGAGTCTGGTATTTGAACCAAGACTGGTCCCTCCCTCCTTTCTCCCAGCTCAGTGAGGGTGGACTGAGCATCTACTCCAGATTCCTGCAGTCAAGAACACCTAGCTCCCAGTGAGGTACAGGAGCAGGACTTTAGTTTTCTCATCCTGTCCCTGCTGCCTGTTGCTGAGGCCAAGTCCCAGTTGAGTGCAGCTGAAACGTGGGAAGACCCTTCCTTGCCCAACTTCCACTTATGGAATGGAGACTCTACCTTGGGTATGATATTTTGAGAATACTGAGAAAAGAGCCCTTCCTCTGGTTCCTGAAGGCGTGGTTCCATGCCAGAAGAGGCAGGTAAGGAGACCTCAGGCTACAGTACCATCGTCTGCCACTCTACCTGCTCAACCAAGCTCCTAGGGCAGAAGTGTCACTCAGAGAAAAGCTTGCCATTATCCCGAGCCTTAGAGCCCTGTTTCAAACAGATAGCTCCTAATCTTGTCATTTGCAACAAAGTATAAAGTAGTTTAAATTTAATGGTGCCCTTAAGAACAGAGGAAATTGTGGTGAAAGGCAATGGGGAAGAGATTTGTGGATCTAATGAAGATACACCCTAGACTGTAGGCAGAGTAGTTTGCAGGGGAGAACTAGGAAATAAGACAACTGAGAGAAGCCCTCCTGGGGTCAGAACAAGTATGAAACAGAAATCTCAGAAAACCATTCCTTCAAAGGAGCCACAATCTGATTGCATTATTTTGTATAGCATTTATGCCACCAGGAAATCGTTGAAAACATCAGAGCAATCAGCTGGCAAATTGTGGAGTTTCATAGCTGGGTGTGTGTGGTCAGGGAAGGAGTGGATGGGTCTTTCCAGTACCACTGCCACGCAGTAAGAATCCCTGGAAAGGGGGTTGGGGAATGAGGAGCAGCACTCAGAGTTGCTACAATATATTATCTGAAATGTCAGGGTTCCAACAAAAACAGATGAGGTATGCAAAGAAATAGAAAATATGACTCTTACAGCGGGGTGCGGGTGGGGGAGGGGGGAAGGAACAGAAACTACCTGTGAGAGCAACCAAATGTCAGATTTAACAACAATAACAAAAAAGATTTCTAAGTAGCCATTATGAATATGGTTACAGAATTAAAGGAAAGCATGAAAAAGAAGGAAAGGAAGGTGTTGATGACAATGCGCATCAAAGAGAGGATATCATTAAAGAGATAGAAACTATAAAAAGGAACCAAATGGAAATTCTGGAATTAAAAAGTACAATAACTGAAATAAAAAACTTACTGGAAAAGCTCAATAGTGTATTTGAACTGAAAAAAAGTATTAACTTGAAGATAGAGGTATTGTTCAAAAATGAAGGTAAAATAAAGATTTTCCCAGATAAACAAAAACTGAGAGAATCTGTTGCTAGCCGACCCTCCAGAAGAAATACTAAAGGAAATTCTTCAGGCTGAAAAGCAAGTGATCCCAGATGGTAATTCGAATCCACACAAAGATCACCAGTAAAGGTAATTGGGTAATTATTAAAGACATTTTGTAAATGCGTATTTTTTTTCTCATTTCTTCTCATAACTGACTTAAAATAATATAAACACATTGTTGAGTTTATAACATAGAAATGTAATATATGTGTAATATGTTGCCAATAATACACAAAGGAGGTGGGTGAGAGCAAAGCTTTAATGGTCTAAGAGTATGATGACAAATGGTAAAGTAATAACTGTAGCAATGTATTGTTTGATTTGCATTATTAATAAGATGTAATATGTATAACAGTACCACAAAAAAGGGAGAAAGGGAATAGAGCTACATAGGAGTAATATTTCTATATATCACTGGTATGAAGCTACTGTAAGTCTGAAGCTGATTCTGACAAGATGTGTGTGGTAAACTCTAAGGCAACCAGGCAACCATTAAAAGAACCTCAAAAAAAGTTAATGAAAATAATTAGTGAAACTAAAATGCTACATTAGAAAAACATTCAACGTTTTCTAATGAAAAATATTGTCATTTTCATTCAATGAAAAACAATTACTAAATAAAGGAGGAACAGAGGAAAAAGACATGAGACATATAGAAATAAAATTGCATTGGTCAGGAACAATGGCTCATGCTTGTAATCCCAGCACTTTGGGAGGCCAAGATGGGTGGATCACTTGAGGTCAGGAGTTCAAGACCAGCCTGGCCAACATGGTGAAACCCTGTCTCTACTAAAAATACAAAAATTAGCTGGGTGTGGTGGTACACGTCTGTAGTTCCAGCTACTTAGGAGGCTGAGGCCTGAGAATTGCTTGAACCCAGAAAGCAGAGGTTTCAGTGAGCTGAGATCACGCACTGCACTCTAGCCTGGGCAACAGAGCCAGACTCTGTCTCAAAAAAAAAAGAAAAATTAGGTGAGTGTAATATCACACACACTGTAATCCTGGCTACTCTGGAGGCTGAGGTGGGAGGATCGCTTGAGCCTGGGAGGTGGAGGTTTCAGTGGGCCGATGTTGTGCCACTGCACTCCAGCCTATGTGACAGAGCAAAACTCCCTCTCAAAAACAAAAACAAAAACAAAATTGCATTGAAATTCATAATATAGCTGACAGCTATAAAATGTAAGAATGCTAGGAATACTTACTTCTCAAACCACAGAGTAAGGTTGGTGGTATGTCGAATCATTTTCAGAAGATTAGGAGAGTTAATTTCTTTGTCTTCTTTTGTCCACACACTTCCAACTAATTCTGATGGCTGTACAGCTCTAAAATCATCAATACATAATTCTACATGACACTTTTTCCTCTAATATAGACACTGTTTTATTAAGTAAAGTAGATAGATTAAAAACTAAACTCTCATATGAACTTTCCTCTTACACCAACAGAAAGGTTTGTGAAAACAAGGTATAACAAAAAAGTATAATTATGCATATTTCCTTATGGATTTTTTAAAACTTTTTTTTTTTTTTTTTTTTTTTTTTTTTTTGAGATGGAGTTCCACTCTTGTTGTCCAGGATGGAGTGCAATGGCACAATCTTGGCTCACTGCAACCTCCACCTCCCGGGTTCAAGTGACTCTCCTGCCTGAGCCTCTCGGGTAGCTGGGATTACAGGTGCCCGTCACTAAGCCTGGCTAATTTTTTGTATTTTTAGTAGACAAAAGGTTTCACCATGTTGGCCAGGCTGGTCTCGAACTCCTGACCTTGGGTGATCCACCTGCCTTGGCCTCCCAAAGTGCTGGGATTACAAGAGTGAGCCACAACGCCCGGCCTTTAAAAACTGTTTTTAAAAACTATTTTTATGGAAATACCTGTGTACTTTTAGTGTTGCTTTATAGTGGCATTTTGCTTTGGGCAAGGTTGAAACTCCTCCATAATATCTTTTCCAGCATTTATAAACATTATTAATAAATTAGGGTGACAAAGTAGACATTTAAGTAATGATATCTGTTATAAATCAGTTCAAAGAGGGTACAGTAATCAATGCAATTCCTACATCTTTTTTTTTTTTGGTCTAAAGGAGGAGAGGAAAAAAACCTACCCCAAAAGGGTCCTAGGAAATAAACAAAATAGATTCCAATACTGTAATTTTCAGAAATATGATTTTTAGTGGGAGATCTATAAATTTAGCTCATTTTCTCATTTAGCTATTAAAAAATGAATAATTTAGTTTAAGATTCTAAATAGTCCCCATTTAAAATCAGAAGGACATTTTTGAGATAATTATATCAATGTCGTATGATAAACTAAAAAAGACTATAATGGCTATAAGTTCACAATAAAGCAGTAGCCAACATTTATTGAGCCCTTACTTTGTTCTAGGTAATGTACATATATTGACTTTCAAACCTCAAAACAGCCCCAGGAGTACGTACTATCAGTAGCCCCATTTTACTCTTGAGGAAAATAAGGGGCAGAAGGATAAAGTTACACAAGGAGGTTAAAGTTGCCCAGGGTCAGCAATTAGTAAAGCCAGGATTTGAACCTAGCCTTACCAACTAGGGGTGACCACAGAAAGACAGAAGGTGTAAATTCAGCTGGAGGGACCAAGGGAGTGAAAGAACAGGAAGTGCCTGCCTGGCCTCATTACTAGACACTTCATGTATGATTTCAGTTAAGTCTTAGGACAACCCTGTAAGGCAGAAATCAGTATTTCATTTTAAAAATTCACTCTTTTGAAATGATTTTTCAGCTTGAATGTTAAAGTACATACCGGTATAGATCTGATTCAAGTAAAGTGAGTTGTCGAGCAATTTCTATTGGGTGTAAGGTGAGCAGGTCGAAAGTCTCTATGTGCCCAGGTCTGCTTATATGCCACTCAACTGTGGGAGGTGAACTCTGAAATGTAATATTATGACCTGGTCCATTGTCTCTTGCAATTTTTTTCCTTTGGATTATTTTAGTGATGGATTCAACCCATTTTTTCATTGCTTTACCTGCAATACATTATATTTTAAATAACATTTAAATATTCTTTATTTAATATTTTTTAAATGGTTTAAAATCACACAGATGATACCTGAACGTATCTTTGCTATAAAAAGTTCAAATGATCAAAATGAAAAATACAAGTTCCCTTTTTCCATTTCCCGGCCCCCATCCTAATCTTACTACTCTTCTCCACATGGGTAACCACTGTTAGTAGCCTGGCACGTGTTCTTCCAGATCCTTTCCAAATAAAATTAGAAAGTACTTAATTTGTAGAGACTGTCCACCCCATTGTTCTGATCTTCAGTTTAATGTATTATTTTATAATCCTCCAAAAGGTATATCTTATGTAAATCACAAGATTTATAAGGATAGATTATACACACTATTAATCTAATTCACATTGCATTTTATAAACCAATAAATATCAGTGCCAGAGGACTGATTCCTTCATTTTTAGTGTGAGTTTTGATGTGGCTCTGTTTTGTATTGTACATTTAAAGTACTATTATTTAACTATTTTCTGATTATCATTTAGAGCATACAAAGGAAATAAAAATAAGTTTGTCTAAGACATCCTTAGAGCTATACACTCATATAATCTTTAAAACTAGAAGGAAAACCTTGGAGATCAACAAACCTAGCTCCTCATGTTATTGATAAGAAAACTGAAGTCTAAAGAATCTAAGTGATTTTGCCCAAAGTCACATATCTGATCAGTGGTAGTGTTAGACACAAACTCTCAATTTAATCCACTCTGCTTCCTCTCTGATTCTCTCTATTCACCTGTGGCCCACTCGACCTCCATCAGTGGTGTTATAATGGCACAACGTAATTCCCAAACGCCCTCATACTTTGGGATATGTATGAAGACTTGGCTTAACCAACTCTTAAAATAATCAGTAAGTTGATTCAGTAAATGAAAATACATTGGATCAACAGGGTGACTGTTGAGCAATTTGCAGGTCTAAATGTTGTTTGATGAAAATTTTTAACTTTTTCAAATGGTTATGCTGGTACTATTATAAACATCTCGTATTACTGAACCACAATAACATCAATTGATAGTCACCGTGTTGGTACTTTTATTACATATAAAACTAAGCACCTAAAAAAAAAAAACATACCTCTTACTGTTCCAATAAATTCTTCCATTCGTTGCAAAAGATATGCATCTCTTTCAAAATCATAGAAGTGGTGCTCTACCCAGTGCCGACATACATTTAATACTCTACAGCATTAACACAGAATTGAATTACATGGGAATCAAACATAAATGTTTATCACAATGCATGGTACAATACAAATGAAAACACAGTAACTCTTACCAAGTTATTCTTATCAGGGTGCCTAACACTTCCAAAATTCTACATTAAGACTTACACTATAATTTCTGATAACTGCTCTAATTAGTAAATTTATTAATTTTATTGTCACCCCGCTCCTTGTCTGGGAAAGGTCCTTATATACTTCAACACTAAAATGAAAGTTTGATAAAGACTTATTTGCTTCATTTATTTAATGCTTACCGCAGTTGCACAGGCTGTATATATTCTTTTCTAAATCTTTTCAGTTCTGCACTCAAGGGTTGATCTCCATTCTCTATAGCTATGCGATCAGCTTCTGTTGGCTCAGGCTCTGGAATTTCAAACCTAACATAAAATAGAACAAATTAATGAAAATACTAATTATATCGAGTTATACAAATAGAAAACCACAAATGTTTCCACCTGTCAGCAAAATCAAGAGAATACTGTAAAAAATTACTAAAAATATGCATGTCAGTGTAAATAAGTGAGACTTCTATAATATTAAAGGTTAATAAAATTATTTTTAAAATTTTAAAATAAATTAGTACTTGCCAATATAGATAAAACTAACTACAAACAAAATAAAGAATACATGCAAATTCTAAAAATAAATGTGACTATAAAGTTATGGGACTGATATTCATTTTTGGTCTGTGGAATTACTCTAAATCAGGTGACATAATCACTGTTAAGGGTAATTCCAGAAAAACTGACTGCTCTTTGTTTGGGTACATGAAATATTTTCCTTCCATCACAGTATTTGTTCACTGACAAGCTCCATTTTACTCAACATGAAGTATGTTTGAAAACTTACTTAGAACATCTAACTCATCAAAATTTGAATTTCTCAACTCTAAATTATAAATTTTATATAGATCGTTCTGTAAATTTGAAATTTCAAATACCGAGTTTTCACATACAAAAAATAATTTTTGTATTGAAATAATAAAAGCTAACAAATGTTCATTTAAGAGATTTTATTTATTGAAAAAGTGCTCGTGAAGTATATTTTAAAGCTCATCTAACATTTCTGAAAAACATAAGATCTTAGCTTAATCTCTTTTTTAACAAAAAATAATGAATTTAAATATTTTTTAAATGGACAGACCTTTCTATTATAAGACTCAGTAGTTCTTGAGGTTTGCAAAAGGATCTGTATGTTGTAAGAAATGTCCGAACAAAATTGGGATCTAAGAAGAAAAAGGAAAAATATCTTATTAAACTCTGTGATTCAAAATGATTAAAACTATTATTTACATTTTCAAAATAGATCAAATAGTCAAGTTTAAAAGTTCCAAAATGTTTTGACAAACAGACTGGGCTTGGTAATGCACTGCTAGCTTAGTGCCTCCTAAATTAGTGGTGAAAACATTGATATTAAAACTTTACATCAACTTATTTCTTGCCCTCTGCACACTGACAAGATGATCTTAAACTCATCGGCCATAGGAATGAGCAAGAAAGAAAAGCAAAGGTAAAGCAGGGAACCAGGCTCCCCTCCCACCTGCTACCAGGATCTCAAAGCATCACCAGTTGGTTTATCTCCCTTATAAAGAGAAAGGCCACAGCAATAACCCATTACTTTTCCTTTCATCAAGATTAGTTTATCTAGGATTACTTGTCTAGCTTTCTTTAAATCATGTTAACAGAGCATACAACTGGAAACTGGAATTTATAAAGTAGTAGCTTAAGTTAAATACAGTTTTTAAATTATTTGCTAAAAATCTCACAACTGCTTAAAGATGCTTACAAATACTTATAAGCTATTAAAACTATTAAATGTGATAGAATATGTTGGTTTGGTCCTATTCCAACCTTTAATTGCCTTTATTTCAAGTAGTCACACTGAGAGATCAATCATAAATACAGGAGTCTCCAATCCCTTCCATGAAAGGACCTACTTTGCATTCACATCTCCATGAAGTAAAACAAGAAGCTGAGTGTGATCACTCCCACAGGCCTGGCCTACTCCCATCTCTCCTTAACAGTATTCTCCTAAGTTGTGGAGAAAGGCTGCTGTCACTAGCACAAGAGACTTGGGCTGTTGTCTTGTGCATAAAGAGGGGGAAAGACATCTCCCATAATGGGGGGGAAATCACTCACTTCTATAATTCAAATTTTATTAAGGCCCACATTTAATTGTAAATCTTTTTTTTTTTTTTTTTTTTTTAAGGAGGGGAAAGTTCAGTAACTTGAATCTTTTATTGGGAGCATTCTTTTCCTATTTGTATTAGGGACTGGTAAACTCCAATAGTAAATTCATAGAGGGTAGCAGATGCCTTTATTTCTGTTAGGCTACATAACATGAGTCAAAGTTTTATAAGAAGCATAATGTCTTTTATTAGCATAGGATTTAGCAAAAGCACAATGTATTTGTTTGGAAAATTTCTATTTAGGCTGATTCTCACTAAGAACCATCCTAGGTTTAGCCTTAAAATAAAATGTTTATAATAACTTTTTCCCCAAAGAGCAAATTCATGGATTTATCATAAAACAGAAATATACTTCCAATCTATTGATATATGTGGTCATCGAGATAATAACTGATTTAAATATCAGACAACCCTGAATTTAAAATAATACTATTTTAAGTTAAAGAAAGATTTACAGGATAAAAATACATTGGTTTTAAATGTCCCCTTCTTCGTTAGCTTTATGCCTTCTGAGGCTAGAGTGGGTTACTGATAAAAGTAATTTAAATACATATAATCCTTTAATAATTTCCTCTCTGTTGGTATTTTATTGTTTGTCTTCAGTTACAGAGTTCCTCAAAAGTTAAAGACTAATGTCTCATCCAGAAGAAAAGATATTAAAACAGAAGGCTGTACAAGATTTTAATACAGAGATTTTTATCGGTTTCATCACAATCTTCCCTTTCAAGAATCTTCTTCCTGTTCTGCAAATCTATTTGTAAGGTGAGGCTACTCAAAACAGCATGTTTAGGAAGCAAAAGCAGTGGCCACTAGAGAGATGCTGAGTTGTCACTGTTGGAGAGAGCCCACACCCGCAGTACAGAGTATTCCAAGCATCCTTGACCTGTGTTCCAAATTTAGGGTACCCTCTCCCTTTTTAAAGGAAAAGTTTATTTCAGTCTAAAAATCTAAAATCAACAGCCACATCCATATTTTCTCAAATGCCATGAAAATCAGGCTAAAAATTTGAGGGACATCAAGGGGAATTTTAAGTTGAAAAACAGAATAAAAGCAAGTTCTAAGTGACTTAAAGTATGTTTTAAGAAAACTGTGGCTATGTTTAAAGGCAAGCTATTTCTAAACAGACTTTTCATCTTCTTAAGCCAAACTTCTGGCCATTTGAGCACTTTAGTAATTGATTATAATGCTGGGAAAGCCATGATGTGTCTCATTGCCACAGTCAAATGGGATCATACCAATTCTTGGTCTGTTATGTAACATTCTCAAAGAACTTTGACATAACTTATTTCCTATGATTTCTGTGAGGTAAGCAGGGCAGGAAGAGATGGAACTAGACTTATCTACGGTCATACTGTAGAGTGGCAGAGACGGACCCCGAACCTAGATCATGTGATTCCTGATTTAGTGCTCTTTTCTATCATATTGTTTAACCTCCCTGGATTAAAGAAACCCTGAAAGTTTCCACAGCTGTGAGATCTAAATATAAACAATTAAACCATGAGTTATATAACCACTATAGAAATTTACATGAATGATTAATTCAGAATGTACCTGTACTGCTAATCTTGGTTAAAGGCACCAGAAAGTCACTGAAAAATTAGCAGTCTAATTGTGATTCTGTAACTCTTGATCAGCCTTCTTCTAGATTTTAGGAATTAACAGCTGTACCTTCCTGTATACTGTACAGGGGTTCTGCAGCTGGCAGTGAAATAAACACTCCCAGAATCTTGACTGTTGTATTAGGTTCTAGAGTTGTTTTTAGCTTGACTGGAATTGAGTAGTTTTGCCAAAAAGACAAAAGCAGCAGAAACTAAAAACAAACCAAGAAAATCTGGCAAAAATTTAAGTACTTTCAAAAAATATCTTAAAGGCTGCATATAGTCCCAGGCTTGTATTAATTCATATTCTATTTTTAATCTAAACCAATGAAAAATTGCTAATGAATGAAAAACATATTAAGAAGACAAAATACTTATATTTGAAATTTTACACAGAAAAGCATAAAAATTCCAGATGTTATTTTTATTTCTATTGCATCAGTTTCTCCATTTCAATGACTGTAACTAACCACTGGAGACCTTTATCTTACTGATGATGTAAAGAGCTAAGATAATATAAACAAACACCCATCAATAAGGACAGGTTATATAATTTTGAAAGAAAACAGAGTACCTAGTTCCATTGATTAGGCAATGGGAAAAGCTAAGTTTTATACTGCCGTTGTTAGTTGTGGAGCAGCAGTTATCTACCCATATTCTAAAACCATGTTGCAGAGAGAGATGAAAGGTAAACACATGAAAATACAAAAGCCAGTCTGGGTTTGGCTTTAAAACATAAGCAGGAACATATAATCATAGTAAAAAAATTAAAAACAGCCCATTTTTATATTTTCCTTTCTGTTTATCACTTGCTTGTGGAGATAATTCCACAAAGTTCTTTCTCAAACATGACCTCCTGATGGATTTCAATGTGGTCAACAACCAAGACGTTTTCTACAGTTTTTCCCCCTCATCATTAGAGATAACATTACTCTGCTACTTGACTCTCAAATCCCTGTGCTAAGGTTTCCACCATGTTCACTAGTTGCTCTGCTTTCCCAAATCAAAATAGCTAACTCTATTAATACCTGCCACTCTACCATCACCAACCTGGTTTAGGTCCAGGTTATTTCAAACAGAAGCTGGAGTTATTTTTTTCTGCTGACCTTCTAGCTGTCTCCGTTTTCCTCACTATAAAACCATTCTTCGATATTTTACTGCACAATACTTCAAAATTTTAGGAACTCAAGAGTATACCTACATTAGTGTTCAGAATATAGATGGGAAGTGATAATCCAATCCTTTTTCCTTATGTGCCTATTTTGATTGACACTTGACATTTTATTTGACAAAGTCAATGAACTTTGTATTTATTACATAAAGAAGTTATTTATATAAAAGACCACCCTACCCCCAACCACCATAGTAAAACACTGTTATAATCAGGATGTCTGTTCATGTGATAATTCTCCCTTTAATGCAGCCATTTAAAAAGCTACAAGAAACAATAAGCTCCTCAACAAGGACTTATAAACAATCAGTCTTGAATTCCTTAAAAAAGGAAACAGACGCTATGCTGACGCACAAACACTTTTTAAAAAAATCAGAGAGTACAAAAATAGAACAGCGCTGCCCTATAGATAAAAAATTGTTCAAAAGATCTCAGCTTATATAGGACACAAACTCAAAATAAATCTAATTCAGGTTTTTGAGGCTTTTCCATATGAAGGTATAAAATAGCAGTAAATACTTTAAGCAAAAATATCTTCTGGCTTAAGTTTTTTCAATGCCATCTTCTGTAAAAGAGAAATTATCATGCAAGGGAAACACCTTTTCGCTCACTTCAATATGCAAAGCTTTTATTTCCCATAAAATGTCAATTCTGAATTATTATCCTTACTTCAGGGTCATCTCATTTTTCTAAAATAGACTACCAAACTGGACACAGCACCACCTATCATTTCTCTACTTAGGTTGTTTTAGGTCTCCTTAATTAACTTGTACTTTGTTGCCTACAACAACTCTGTAACAGAAGTGAAATTCCTACTCTCAGCTTTTTATTTGTGCATATTGCCTTGTGCTTTCTTACTTAGGATAATAGTCTCTTCATACCATTGCCAGATTTAGAATGATCCATCCAATTGGATAATTTTTCCCCTAGTTTTTGGGACAAATCTCAAAGTTCTGATATAGTTAGCCAATTATGATACAACCAGAAACACTGAATCTGAGAGACAAGTTATAAATTAGATTCCACGTAAGACCCTGTTGCAATCTTTTAAACAAGTTAACCACTTTCTAATTCACCTAAATTTAAATTTTTCTTTCCACAAAGCTTTCCCTTTACAGAGCAAACTACATCAATAGACTAATGATTGGGTTTTGTAAAAAAATAAAAAATAAATAATGATCAGTATCTATACATAAAAAATCTATGCATTCCAATGGAAGTGTATCTATAGTCAGAGCTTACCTATATCCTATTTCAATAAGAAAAAAAAAATTACTGACAATATCTTCATAGTATACACGTTTGCCCAGAAACGAACAAGCCATTTACATTATTGGCAGTTCAAACCAAGGAAGTTATTTATTTTTTATGAGCTCACATCTGTACCATATCCTTTTACTTAATTATTAACACATATAATTTAAAAATTACAACATATTCTATTCATGAAAACAATCACCTTATATGAGTCAATGTAACATGGTAGAACGTATACTCTATTTAGAGTCAAGAAACCTAATTTTTGACTTGTTCTGGAATTAACTGGTAATAGAACTTCTAGCAAATCATATAATCTTCAGGGGCCTTGGGATTTGTCTACAAAGTGAAGGCCTGGACATCTCTCTAGACTAGAGATCTATAGCTCCATTTTGTACATTACTGTTAAAATATTTGAGGGATAAAGTTGGCTGACACCACAGTGAAGTCTGAATAAAGTAAGGTTAAACCAGTTTCTCTTCTGTTTTTATGACAATGTCTAACCAAACTATAATAATCTAAAGATGTCTGTAAGTGGTGTCTTATAGTATTCATTAACTTTTCTCATGTATTATATCCAATGTCTTTTATTACAATTCTATATAATAAAAATGTGTAAGTTAAATGTTAGCTTTGTTTCAGTGTAAGCGACAACCTGTACTGTATGTTCTCCAATAAACATACCTACTAACCAAATCACAAATCCCTTCTTTCTTTGGGGAGGCTGAAGAAAGATGAGAGAAGAAGAACAGACCAACAGTTCTTAAAAACAAATGGTAACTTGATCTGTTACCATTGTAGTGAGGCCTTAAAAGTCCATTTCAGTTTTACAAGTTCATAGATGGTCTATTAAAAACCATTCTATGTTGCCAGTAATAACTTCAGTAACAGGCCTTACAGAATAGTCCAGATAAGCTAACAGTTAACACTAATTTGTGCGTACTGTAAACCACAACTCACGAAAGCTGCTTGTAGACTTGTTTCACCAGTAATATATTTATGGAATAAATTAAAATATTCAGTTAAGCTTCAAAAGAAGACAGAAAAGAAAAATGTCAAAAAAACTTAGCCACAACACTTCCAAAACCAACACTGGCCTTTTATTTCTCAAAAAATTATTCGAAGGAATTTTTTAAAAACTTACTTTTTTAAGTAAAATAATCTCATCAACTTAAATTTTCAATACACTTAACTTTGGCAAAGTTCTATAAATCTTGAAATTTAAGTGTTTTATATTTAGTATAAGTAAAAGCACTCAAAATATTACTGTATACCAAAGCTAAAAATTGATATAGAAAAGAAGTATCAGACAGAAATAACTAACAAACCACCATTACAAAGTACCATGTCCACCGACTTTAGCTAACATTGTACACATTAAGGGAAGAAGACTTTCAAGACTACAAGTATCAGCTTGTTCCAGTTAACTCTGCTTTAAAGTGTCCTCATTTAAAAAATAAATAAAAAGCACAGTTCCCCAGAAAATAGTTGTCATTCTTCAGCTGCTTATTAATAATCATAAATTAACTTTGTGAAACATAGCAATTTAGAGAAAACTTTTATCACTCAATAAAGTCTTAGAGAAACAATTAAAAATTTTGTAACTTGAAAATGTTTTCCTGCCCAAATATCACTGACTTGTGACAGTAAACACTAGTAGTAAGTCTTCTTACAATGCTCTACAGGAAAAAAAAAAAAAAAAAAAAAAAAAATTAAAACTCTTTCTTATAAACACAGATAAAAATCTAAAGATTAATTTTACTACAAATGAGTCTAGGAACCCCAAACAAAGGTACTTAGGATGAAATGATAAAGTTTAGAATGCTTATGTTATAAAAATTCTGTAAGTCCTCTAAGGGGACTTAAAAACCAGGAAAATGTGGCAAGAAGGGCAATTTGAACTTTTATAGCCTTAAAAATCCCTTAAACAGAAAAGAAGTATTTTGTAATCACAAATTTTGGGTAACTGAATAAAACATTTTTACAGTTGTAGTCTAGATCATAAAGAACATAGAGAAGGTTGGTGAAGTGCAACTAAATTGGCAGGTCATACTACTGAAAAATTGTACCTCTCAACAAACGACTTTGTATGGAAAAAAATTACAATAACCTATTTGTTTTTCATGTAAAATCTAGGCAGCCTGTTTATATTTCCTATGATTTTTTAAATTTTTGGATCAGTAAAATAAATACAATGACTATAGACATTTCTAGGTGAAAAATTATAATAAAACTAGAATCCCTGGCTTTCAGAATTGCAACATTTAATATTAAATAATCAGGTTGAGGAGTGGAAACTGAGAGAAAGCAATGCTGTGTATATTTGTACTACCAGTACAATTTTGTTATATTAAAATTTTTGTTTACTTTATAATCTCAGTAATGGAAAGAGAAGAAAGAAAAAAAGATAAAGGAGTAAAAAACTTTTTAGATCCCAATAATGATGAATTATTACTAACTTTAGTCTTGTTTCTTCTCTTTCTAACTGGTAAGTTTAGCCAAGTGACCTCATTTTCTCATCTATAACTGATGGTAAGGTTTAAAAAAAAGTATGTAAGTATAGTAGAAAAAGTAAAACATTCCAAAGAAATACAAACTGATGGTATTTTTAGTCAAAGAAAAGAGGTCTTTGGTTGTTAGTTTCTTTTCTATTTTAGGAACAATAACCCACGCAGGAAAGAAAATCAGTTTGAAGCAGGAAAACAAAAGTGACAGGCAACTTCGTATTTCTTACCTGCGTACATATGGTACGTAAGCCTCTCTATAAGTTTAATAACAGTTCCTGCTTTGATAATTGGAATTCCAGCCTTGGGCTGCATGTTCTCTTCAAATATAATATTCTCTTCAGAGTCAGGCTCCGCAAATCTATAAACATCAGCACTAGGCAGCCTCATCTGCTCCTCTTTCTCTTCCTGTAGCATTGTTACATCAAGCATCCTTTCCAGTGTACTCCGGTACTGTAAAGATATCAATGCTGCCATCCAATTGTTTTTCTCTTCAGCTGACTTGGCAGAAAATATAACACTATTTTCATCTTTTAAAATTATTTCAAAAGCATGCTTGTATTCATTGGTGTCATCTTTATCATTAATTTGTACCTTTCGCATAAAAAACTTTTCTTTAAGACGATATTCTGCATTGCTAGCACCAGGAAGTCTTGGCTGCCCATGATTTGATTTACAGCAAATCATTAAGCCATCAAAGAGAAATATGTGTCTCTCATGTTTGGCTCCTACACGTGTAAGAGTTCCTTCCATTATAAATTCATTGCAACACTGTCCAATGTCTTTTCCCTCCCAACCATCAATATTCTTCTGAATCTCATTCATTTTCTTGATTGCTAGTTGTTTCCCCTTCATTTGTTGACTATAAAACCGACATGCAGATTCACTAGAATAAAGAAAAAGGCATTATTAATACACAGATGACAGAAAACCTAGAGTTCACGTAAATAAGGGAAAGTGTAAAAGTTAGATTTTTACAAGTCTCACTGAGAAAGGTATTCACTAATTCCCCAAATAGATTAGTATTACACAATTATACAATTTTGAAAATTAAAGCAACCTAGAAATTTTTTCAGTGTTCTAAAAAGTACAATGATTGTTGACAAAATTCTACTCTATAAATGTAACTACAAAATGATTATTTCTATCTTGGCTACTAAATATTTAGAATGACAAAAAGTAGTCCAAGACAGTAAAAAAAAAGTAATTTGAAAGATTAAATTATTTAGAAGGGTTTAAATGGACAAGACCCAAAGCTAAAAACATGTAGCACATATTATAATTAGGAAAGTGGAAGCAATGTTATCTGAATTAATGCCTCAAGTTATATAATCCCTAAAATAAAGGACACTAATAATTTTACTCTGACAGAACAACGATGCCAACATAAATCTACCCAATACATTTTACTCTGTCTCTCCTTTAGCTTACCAGTTGACTCTCAGGAGGTCCTGTCTGGGAGTATGCAAGGAAAATGCACAAATATGAAAGGTTTTTCAAACAATAACAATTCTCTTGGCTTTGATGTCACTTCCTCTGAAAGACCAGGCTTGTCACTACAACTATTTTCTTCATTGTTTACTTGAGGAGGGAACTGGGATCCCTGAATTTACACCACAATATTCAGGGTAAAAAGAAGGATATTTTAAAAAGTAAAAATATTCACCTCAGTCTTCGTTTTGCAAGACTTTTAGAACATATTTTTTCCATACCACTCTGAACATTAAGCAAAGCTGTTATTGCTTGTTTTAAACATTCCTTGTCTTCTTGATCTTCACTTTTTTCTTCTAACTGCTGTAAAGCCAAAATGACAAATCTGAACCAATAGTACACTTTCGGATAGAATAATAATAAGCTCATTTAAGGATAAAAATAACATTTATTCAACTGTCACCACAATAAAAATTTTAAATGTGTCATTAAATATTCTTTTTAAAAGTGTTTTTCTTGTGTGTTACTATTAATACACAACCAAGTTTTCTACCTTAAAAGACCAAGATTAGCAGTTTTAAGATGGGTTACATCTTGCGACAGGCAGTAATATGTAGTTTCTCAAAGTGCATACCACTGAAAAGAAATGGGAAGCATAATTCATCTATTGAATGATCACAGGAGTTAGCATAGCACTAAGCATGTAGAGGAGGTTTTTTTCTTAAGTGTGGAATTTTGTCTTAGGTTTCTGATCCCTGTATTACTGTTATATAATATTGAGATGATAAGGAAGATAAATATACAGAGAAGGATGCAATATAATAGAAGGAATCTCAATTACAAAACCTAGGATCAAATTTTGACTCTACTGCTGTGTGACCTTGGGGCAAGAGACTTGATCTCTGCGCCTTACTTTTCCCATTTGCCAAATAAGGCTTATAAAAAGCCTACCCTGCCTACTTTTAGGGGTTGTTATTAAAAACCAAAGCACTTTGTAAATGGTAACACACAATGTAAGTGTAAATGGTTTTCTTTGTAATTACACTACAGAATTAACATTAGTATAATAAAGAACTTTGTTCATATCCACATCAAGATTTTGAGTAAAGCTGCAATACACATATTTATGAAACTCAAGCGTATTTTCTATTACTGGCAAATATCTATGTCAGACAAAGTCTGTATTTAACAAGAACTTAGTCATTAATAACTAATTATCAATACAGTAAGGTGGCTATGATTCAAGCAAGCAATTAACAGATGTATGAGTGACAATAATTCAGTAACTGAAATCTTCTAAACCTGTTCCTGGTTACCAAAAGGAAAAGTTAAGAAATCACATATTGGCTGGCTGCAATGGCCTATGCCTATAATCCCAGCACTTGGGAGGCCCAGGTGGGAGGTTCGCTTGAGCCTAGGAGTTTGAGATACCATCTATTAAAATAAAATAAAATAAAATAAATTTTATCAATAGAGTTTTCATCCAACAATTTAGGAATACCTACTCTCTACCATAAACGAAAAGACTTGAGATATACAATCATAAAATATTCAAAGTGATTTATAAAGAAGTTTATTTTTCTTTTAGATGGAGTCTCTGTACCCCAGGCTAGAGTGCAGTGGTGCAATCTCAGCTAACTGCAACCTCTGCCTTCTAGCTTCAAGCAATTCTCCTGCCTCAGCCTCCCAAGTAGCTGCGATTACAGGTGTCTGTCACCATGCCTAATTTTTTTTTTTTTTTTTTACTTTTAGTACAGATGGGTTTTCACCATGTTAGCCAGGCTAGTCTCAAACTCCTGACCTCAAGTGATCTGCCTGCCTTGGCCTCCCAAAGTGCTGGGATTATAGGCGTGGGCCACCACGCCTAGCTAGAAGTTTACTTTTCAATTAGCTTCATTATTCATTAGTACATTAGTACTTTACGGATTTTATGTTTTTTACAGGTATTCCTTAAAGGTCAACAATACATTCCTTTCTGCTTCAATTGGTAAAAATCAGTTACACTCATGGGCACACACATACCACATGCACTGATGACCTGTGAAAAGTAAACAGATTTCTTACTTATATTCTAAACCATTTCTATTAAAATTTACTTAAAATACTTTAATGTTCAAATATTCTAGAAGTAATAAATACCATATTGTAATGTTTAATACTTAGCTTTTATTATCCAGATTTCTTACATTCATTATTAAAAACTCACCATACTTTCTACTAGAGGCATAATCTACATTTTTAGGAAAATTTTCAGTTTTAACTGTGTTAAGTAAAAGAACAATTTAGGCTGGGCACAGTGGTTCATGCCTGTAATCCTAGCACTTTGGGAGGCTGAGGTAGGGGGATCACGAGGTCAGGAGTTTGAGATCAGCCTGGCCAATATGGTGAAACCCCGTCTCTACTAAAAAATACAAAAATTAGCTGGGTGTGGTGGTGCACACCTGTAGTCCCAGCTACTCGGGAGGCTGAGGCAGAAGAATTGCTTGAACTCAGGGGGCAGAGGTTGCAGTCAGCCGAGTTTGTGCCACTGCACTCCAGCCTGGACAACAGAGCAAGACTCCGTCTCAAAAAAAAAAAAGAAAAATTTATTCATAACAATTCTCAACATAAAAAGGGTAATGAAAGATATTTTCCAAAGGATTAGAGACTTTAAAAGTGTACACATTAATAAAAAACTCAAATATCTTTTATTCATAGTATGGTTCTTCGATATGGCCAGCTAAAGAAAGCCAATGGCCAGGTGTTCATTAAGAAAGATACTAGGTTATTACTTAACAGATATTACTGGATGGCTGAAGGCTGGAATCCAGGTAATCTCTCAAAGTACCTTCCGTCCCTATCATTTGAAACTATTTGCCTCTCACATGGCAGAATTCTGGGAGACAAATAAAATGTTACCATGAACATTATCAAGTTTAGTCTTTAAAGCAGCAGATAATCTAACATTGAAAGCTATATACCAGGGGTATCCAATATTTTGGCTTCCCTGGGCCAAACTGGAAGAAGAATTATCTTGGGCCACACATAAAATATACTAACACTAACCAGAGCTGATGAGCTTTTAAAAATTTGCAAAAAAAAAAAATCTCATAATGTTTTAAGAAAGTTGACGAATTTGTGTTGGGCTGGGGGTTAGACAAGCTTGCTGTATACCTTAAGAAAAGGCAAAATTAATGAAAGCACCACTGAACAATGAATTAGTTCATTGAGTTGATTTAGAATTTAATCACTCAAAAGTAAAGCCCAGAGAAATTCAAGTCAGTAAGATACAAGGCAATTTTTCAGTCTTAAAGAACTAACAGGTAGCAGAATATTGAGCATTTGATATTTTGTCCTGGATAAATTTTTTATATTTTTAATTCAGGAAAACATACCGAATGGTAGACAAAATATATAATTCTCATACATATAAAGATATTTATAAAAGAAAAAAATCCATTTGGACATCCTTTTGATTTTCTATTCTAAAAATGTTTCAAGTTTTGGAGTCATTTATCTACTATTTAACTGTAGCATTTTACATACAGAATATTCTGGTATCTCAAAAATGTTAATATTTTTTCAACCCATAAAACTTTCCTGATAAAATACTTTCAAAATGTCAGTTTTACCTTTATAGCATTAGGCAAGCTTCTAAAATAAATTTCAGTGTAATAAATGACCTTTCTTGAAAGCATTTTTTGCTTCTTTTACTCAAAATAGCTAATTTAAACTGGGCACTGGTGCAAAATAATTCAAGCTAACTACATCAAAAGGGTGGCTTATTGTGGCTACAGAAACAAAGCAGTGGCAAGTAGTATGTAAATGAGACTCAACAAAGCAGCATCCTGTTACCAGTGATATTCAATACCATGCTTTTCATGAGTGCCTATTTAATAATAATGTGCAATAGTAACAATTACATTTGTACAAAGGCAGTTTATTTCAATAGTTTAAAAAATTACTAAGTCCTGAGATTATATTACCATATGAGATTGTACTTAAAGTCATCTAGGGATTCATATATATACATATGTGTGTGTGCATACATATGTATATATGTGTATATATGTATATATGTATATGTGTGTGTATATATATGTGTGTGTGTATATATACGTGTGTGTGTGTGTGTATATTTTTTTTTGTTTTGAGATGGAGTCTTATTCTGTCTCCCAGGCTGGAGTGCAGTGGCACGATCTTAGCTTACTGCAACCTCCGCACCTCCTGGGTTCAAGCGATTCTCCTACCTCAGCCTCCAGAGTAGCTGGGATTACAGGTGCATGTCACCACACCCAGAAAATTTTTGTATTTTTAGTAGAGACAGAGTTTGGCCATGTTGGCCAGGCTGGTCTCGAACTCCTGACCTCAGGTGATCTACCAGTCTTGGCCTCCCACAGTGCTGGGATTACAGGCATCAGCCACTATACCCAGCCAGGAATCATATTTTAAAGCAGAATGAAAACTCATATGCTCTATTGAGATGATAAAATTTAACTTTTCACAAGAAAGAAACCATTTTACCAGTGACTAATTTTTTTGGTCCCTTAGAAATAAGTAAAGAGGCAATAGTCAATATGGTGTGTTCCATGTGCAAAAGAAACCCTGAGAGAAAAATGGGATTAAATGTAAGGAGCTGTGAAAAGAAAATACTAAAATGAATACAAAGAATATAGCAGTATTCAGGAGAATAAAACTCAAGATTGTTTGATATATAAAAAATAAATTGTTGTACCAAACGCATTTTATATGCTCAATTCATTCACAATCATATAATGGCTTCCCTTTGATTAAAAAAAGGAATGCTTGAATTCGTTTTTATTTCTTGGAATTAATTTTCTCCAACATGGCATTATATACAATGAAGGAACTACCATTTACTTGAAGGCATTAACAGGCAGGTCCAGGACCCACAATTCTTGACTTTCAGTCCCGTGACTTTTCACTATAATAGGTACCCAAATAACTGAAATGACTTTGAAAAACCTCAATATTCACTAAATAAAACCTATTCCATAAAACAGGTAAATTGCAATGCATAAGAATGACAAAGTATACAGCCAAGAAATATACATTATAATTGTCTAACATTTGGGATATAAAAATAAAGATCTCCATTTATTTTAAATATTATATACATAGAAAGAGCTCATCACAACATAAGAGAACACAACAAGCAAAGATTAGGTTCACGTTTTGATTTTGGAATTTTATTTGTATACTGTTTGATGAGACACCACAGTGGATTACAACATGGAAAATGGAAACAGTAACACCTGATTTACTAGCCCTCTTAGCAAATGTATGAAATATTATCCAAATTATTCCAGAACTAATTAACTAACTGCTGAGTAATTCAAGCCTTTTGCTCCTGTTTGCCATGACATCATTTTAAACATTGCACTAAAGGCTGAGGGAAAGAAAGGTCATGACATTCAAATAAATTATTATAAAGGCTGAGGGAAAGAAAGGTCATGACATTCAAATAAATTATTTTATGATACCAACACACCTAAAAGGTATGGGTGGAGAAGATGAAATTCTTAATTAAAATGAGATTTCAATTCCAAACATTAAACAGGCAATCAACCCTAAAAAACGTTAGGATATGTCATTTGTGAAAATACGCCTTTTAAAACCATCTCTCTGTTCTAATCAGAGAAAACGTCACTAACTACAAATGCACCTCACAGTAGTCAAGTTTATTTAAAATTAGAAATTGGCCAGATATAGTGGCTCACGCCTGTAATCCCAGCATTTTGGGAGGCTGAGGTGGGCAGATCACCTGAGCCCAGGAGGTCAAGACTAGCCTGGACAAAATAGCCAGATTCTGTCTCTACCAGAAAATAAAATTAGCCAGGCATGGTGGTGCACAACTGGAGTCCCAGCTACTCAGGAGGCTGAGGTAGGTGGATTAATTGAGCCTAGGAGATTAACGATGCAGTGAGCAGTGATTGTACCACTGCACTCCAGCCTGGGTGACAGAGTGAGACCCTGTCTCAAAAACAAAACAAAACAAAACAAAAAATCCCAAACACCAAAACAAAAAAATTAAATAAAAAACTGGAGTAATGCAATAGCTAACTGTTTGTTTATAATGGCTCTTGTGGTACACTATCCTATGCTTAACTTTAGACATTCAACATCTGTGGTCAGCTCCAATACCATGTAGCTTTGAGCCCATGGATTTCTGGATAAGAATTTCTGAATTTAGAAAGCTGGTTCAAGGGAATGTACCCTAGAGAGAACCTCCATTGGTTCTCTGCCAGACTTGGTGGTTTACGCCTATAATCCCTTTGGGATTGTAATCCTATGATCCCTTTGGGATTATAATCCTATGATCCCTTTGGGGATTACTTTGGGAGGCCTAGGTGGGAGAAGCCCTTGAGCCCAGAAGTTTGAGATCAGCCTGGGTAACATAGCTAGACCTCATCTCTACAAATAATAATTTTAAAAAATTAGCCAGGCGTGGTGGCATGTGCCTGTGGTCCCAGCTACTTGTGAGGCTGAGGAATCACTTGAGCCGAGGTGGTCGAGGTTACAGTGAGCTGTGACAGCACCACTGCAATCCAGCCTGGGTGACAGAACAAGACTCCATCTCAATAAATAAATATATAAATAAAAATAAAAAATCTAATATCAGGATGAAATAATTGGCCTAATGCAAAAAAAGAAAACGGAAAAAAAAAAAAAAGGGCGAAAGAGGGGGAAAAAAAGCCTGGGTGCAGTGGCTCATGCCACTAACCCCAGCACTTTGGGAGGCCAATGTGGGAAGATCCTTGAGCCCAGGAGTTTGAGATCAGCCTGGGCAACAAAATGAGACCCTGTCTCTACAAAAAAATAATTTAAAAAAATTAGTTGGGCATAGTGGTGCATGCCTGTAGTCCCAGTTACTTGGGAGGCTGGGGTGAGACTGTTTGATCCCAGGAGTTCCAGGCTGCAGCAAGCTATGATCACACCACTGCACTCCAGCCTGGGTAGCAGAGCAAGACCTATCTCTAAAAAAGAGGGATGGAGGTGTTAGGGGGTAGCCAGTGTATAAAGCCAATGTAGCCGGTATGTATGCTGGAGAATCAGAACAACAAAAATTTTATTTTTATAGTGTACCAAAAACTTACTGTTAAGGGTTGAATTGTGTCCCCCATGAAAGATATGTTCAAGTCCTAACCCCTGGTACCTATGAATGTGATCTTCTTTGGAAATAGGATCTTTGCAGATGTAATCAAGTTGAGATGAGATCATCTTGGATTAGGATGAGCCCTAAATCCACTGACTTGGTGTCTTTGTAAGAGAAAGGAAAGGGTGATTTGGATGCAGACACATAGAGAAGAACATGAAGCTGTGAAGAGCTTGAAATGCAGATGGAGGAAAAGGCGGGAGTGATGGCATCTATAATCCAAGGACCACCAAGAATTGCTAGGGTCCACCAGAAGCTAGGCAGAGGCAGCAGGGATTCTTCCTTAGAGCCTTTAGAGGAAGTGTGGCCCTGCCCAAACCCTGATTTCAGATTCCCCGCCTCCAGAACTGTGAAAGAATAAATTTCTGTTGTTTATAAGCTGCTGAGTTTGTGGTACTTTGCTGTAGCAGCCTTAGGAAACCAAATACACTCATGTACACATAACAACATAAGATTTCAACCTGAATTTTAAAATAGAGGGAAACTTACTTTCCCTTAGGTTAAAAGTACCCAGCATACAAGAAAAAGTAAAGGTAATTCTCTAGGGAATTCAAAGTCATCCTGGATGGTTTTTTTTCTAAGGTTTGTTTGGGTGCATCTTGGGGAGATAAAATCCTATGTCTAAGGAACAAAGAAAATGTTAATACTTTTGTGGAACCAAACATGTACTGATTTGCTAACCTTTAAAATACTGGTCAGGCGAGGTGTGGGGGCTCACGCCTATAATCGCAGCACTTTGGGAGGCCGAGGTGGGTGGATCACTTGAGGTCAGGAGTTTGTGACCAGCCTGGCCAACAGGGCAAAACCCCGTGTCTACTAAAAATACAAAAATTAGCCAGGTGTGGCAGTGGGCATCTGTAATTCCAGCTACTTGGGAGGCAGGAGAATCACTTCAGCCCACAAGGCAGAGGCTGCAGTGAGCCAAGATCGTGCCACTGCACTCCATCCTGGGTGACAGAGTGAGACTCTGTCTCAAAATACAATAAAAATAAAATAAAATATTGGTCAATATATTTACTTAGCCCTAAGAAATCTAAATTTGTTTAATAAAGTAAATTAAACTTCACATACAAAAATCACATTATTGAAGCAATATTTCAAAAGGGCACAAAGGGAAGTTTTTTTACTTCATAAAAAATTAACTTTAACTTTTCAAGTTAAAGAGTCTGAAGACTTGGCTGCTAACTTTAATTACTGAAGGAAAGAGTATTTTTTCAGTTTTAGTAGCATTAAAGTCTTATACTATTTTTAATTTATTTTTTAATCAACAAGTAAAAAATCATGTTTATGGTGTATAATAGGATCTTTTGATACATGTATATAACTGGAATGGCTACATCAAGCTACTTAACATGTGCATTAACACACATACTTTTTTGTGGTGAGAACACTTAACATCTACTTTCTTAGCAGTTTTCAAATATGCAATATATTGTTATTAACTGTAGTTACCATCAGGTACAATACATCTCTTGAATTTACACCTCCTAACTGAAATTTTGTGTCATTTGGCCAGTATCTCCCTACTCCCCTACTCTCCAGCCTCTGGTAACCACCATTTTATTGTTTCTTTGTGTTCAAAAGTCTTATACTATTAATAGCTAAACTTATCTTTTGATTTTGTAAAGTTTAAGGCATTCTACCTAAGTTTCCAAAATAAATGTAATTATATAAAATTTACAGTTAAATATTCTTTAAAATGTAAGACTAGGAATTTAAAGGAAAATGTATATGTATTTTTTGCCATTCATTTTTTAACAAGCATTTACTGAATGCCTAAATGCCAGACACTTGATAGGTATGAGAATTCAAAGATAATAGGGCTCCATTCCTCACAGAGCAAACAGTTGAATGATAAGGCAGACAATAAAAATGGGACAAGTTCTCTAAAGAGATGTGTGTAAAGAAAGGAAGGAACTCACTCTGGGCATGGTGACTCACACCTGAAATCCCAGCACTTTTGGGAGGCCGAGGTGGGCGGATCACCTGAGGTCAAGAGTTCGAGACCAGCCTGGCCTACATGGTGAAACTCTGTCTCCACTAAAAATATAAAATTAGTCAGGTGTGGTGGCGCACACCTGTAATTAATCCCAGCTACTCGGGAAGCTGAGGCAGGAGAATTGCTTGAAGCTGGGAGGCAGAGGTTGCAGTGAGCTGAGCTCACATCATTGCACTCCAGCCTGGAGAGGGTAGAAGAGGAATTCCAGATAAATGGGAAAAAAGGACAAGCGAAGAGGCAGTAATATGAACCGGGATACACATGGAACCCTGAACAGATTTGGCATATCCAGGGCTGCTAGGAAACTCTTTTTCTTTTTTTTTTTTTTTTTGAGATGGAGTTTTGCTCTTTTTACCCAGGCTGGAGTGCAGTGGTGTGATCTTGGCTCACTGCAACCTTCACTTTCCGAGTTCAAGTGATTCTCCTGCCTCAGCCTCCTGAGTATCTGGGATTACAGGCGTGCAGGAAAAAAAAAAAAGTGATGAGAGTCTTGTGGACTAATTAGGCAAAATTTCCTACCCAATATACTGCTAACTTTGCAATATAACTTAGGCAGTAATATGAATCAGGGATACACATGCTTAAATCAGTAGAAATCTTTAATTGCTAATTGATGCACTTACTAAACTTTAAGTTACAATTTTAGAAATTTTAATAGGCTACACTTGGAAGAGTAAAAATTTCTTTTATATTATTAAGATGATTGGGTTTTATAGCCTTCTGAACTTTCATCAAAGCTTTTCGGGTTCCTTGGGAGGGGGAGGTTGTTTTGTTTTATTTTTTTGAGACAGGGGCTTGCTCTGTTTCTCAGGCTGGAGTACAGAGGCATGATCATGGCTCACTGCAGCTTGGACCTCCTGAGCTCAGGTGTTCCTCCTGCCCAGCCTTTTGAGTAGCTGGGACCACAGGTGTGCACCACCATTCCTGGCTAATTTTTTTATTTTTATTTTTGTAGAGACAGGGTCATGCCATGTTGCCCAGGCTGGTCTTGAACTCCTGGGCTCAAGCAATCCTTCCACCTTGGCCTCCCAAAGTGCTGGGACTACAGGTGTGAGCCACCGCACCTGGCCTTCTTGTTTTTATTTATAAATTGATAATGGCCTTAAGATTTTATATGGCCTTTGAATCTTTCTGAATTTCATTATAGGCTCAGGTAAAAAAAAATTCCATTACAAAGAAAAATTCTATATAACAAAACAGTGTGTAAATGTCCCATTATAAGTAGAGTTAGTAATAATGAATTCTTTGTAAAGATTTTACATACTAAATGCTTCCTCTCTTGATTATCCTCTTAAGATACTCATCCTGTAATTCCAAAGACCTTAAATGGTATCTATTGCTAAGAGCTTTGTCATTTCTGCCTGGTGATTAAAAATACCTTTTAACTCCCTGAGTCTTTTCTCAATGTAAACATTCCTAATTGAGAAATCAAACTGAATTCCAAATGCAGTGCAGAGACCTGAGAAAATGTAGGGATGACAGTTCCTCCAGTTTACTGTTAATAAATTCACAGACCTTCTGTTCATTCATTGATTCATTACAGAGAGCCCATTTTATCATCTGCAAACTATAAATATGATTTCCAGTAATATAGTCTCCATAAAAGAATCATGATACTAAACAGAAGTGTTCTTTGATGAAACAAATACTCATTTGAAAGCTAAAGAATAATGCATGTCTTCTTTTGTCTTTACAAGGCTAGTCCATTAAAGGTAGAGAGATTATCACTTTGAGCTACACTACTGAATTATAGTTTATACAGACTCTTTTCTTTAATTTCAGTATATAATAGGAAAAGAAAAAAACACCCTTTCCTTTCAGTCAGTGCTTAATATTTTGAACTGTAATCAAATGGGCAATTTTTACTGAGATTATAGAAATATATTGTTTCTAAAGCAATGATAAACAGTTTAATACAGACAGTTGCAAACTTGAGCTATCAAAGTCAGGTAAACTAACCTTCCCCATTACTTTGGCCTTATCCTCACACTGGCTCTCTTATCCTCACACTGAGTCCCTGAGTCTGCTGAGGTCCCCAAATGGAAACTGTGATGCATAAATCCAAGGTGGTTTTCAAAGAATCAGCCATGTAAACAAAAAGTAAAGGTACAAGATAAAAATATCTGACAATTGCTTTAACATTCACTATAAAAACCAATAAAAGAAAAAAAGGAAAAACAAAAAGAAATTAAAAATAAAATTCACTACTAAAACGACAGAATACGCTACTCTTTTGCAGACTGATTTCCATTTGCTTCTTAACTGAAGAAAGAAAATGGAAACACTAATGTGCAGGGTACTCACATAATAATTTACAAATGAAGTAGCAAAAAGAAATTCATCACACCTCAATATGTTATAAATAACAACAAAGAGTTTTCTTACCTTCAAAAGTTCAAAGTAATGGAGACAGTGGTAAACAGGGGCCAGAAGCAGCCTGGGTAAAACATATTGAACAGCTTCTTTGAAACCTTCGCCTATTGACTAGAAAAAAAAAGTGATTTAATTTTTTTTTAAGTTTACTTTTCAGACATTGTACATCTTGATTTAAAAATTACTATACCTGCAAATAAAGTGCTGCCCCAGGCTTTGATAACTGACTAAGGAAACGATCATGAAAACCAGGTCGCAAAATATCTCGAGCATACGATTCATATGGATCAAATGCCAGTTCCTTAGAAAATAAAGAAGGTAAAACATAAATAATCTACCATTACAAACACAGAAAGATTTAATTATGGGACACGACTATGCGAGCACAGTTATGTATTTCTTTGAAAGTCTCTAAACAAAAATTATATGACTACTAATTATAATTTTAATAGAAGAGATCCCAATATTCTCAAGTAAGAGAGTAAATCAGTTCTTTCTGATGAATAATAGAATCCTTTTATGTTATAACAGCTCTCATTAAAGGTTTCCAGTAGAGTATTATCAACAAACATGGCCATAAGAGTGGGCAGACTTTTGGTTCTAGAAAACAAAGCTTAACTTGAACAACAAAGAATATAAACATGTACAACTAGGTAAGGTATAAACATTTAGAATACTGAAGCCAGACATGTTTTTATAGTTCTCAGTGGTAGACATGTACTTTCATATTCTATAAACCAGAAGTAACAGTTCATGTCATCTAAAATTCATTGTTCTAATTTCACAAAACAATTAAACAAAATCCGGACTGCCCAAAATTTTGCCATCATTAATATCACCAATCAATAAACTAAATTCTAATGGCTCAGTTAAAAAGAGCAGAATATACTGGTTTTGAAGATTTCTGGGGAAAAAGAGAGTAGTTATCTTGATTTTAGCAGAAATAGAGTCGCTCCTCTTCTATCTTGTGCTGTATTCCTGGTATAAAACTATTATGAAAATGGTGCTCTAGATTCTAGCAGGAGCTCACTTCCATAAAGGGTAATTCTAGCAAGAGGAAGAGGACATCTAGTGGAGGAGCATAGTAGAAAGAGGTAGAAGGAAATGAAAGAAAAGACGGTTATGAATTAAATCACCCTTAATGATGTTTTTCAGATTGCTTTTTTTTTTTTTTGAGATAGGGTCTTGGTCCTACTCTGTCACCCAGGCTAGAGTGCAGTGGTGCAATCATGGCTCACTACAACCTCTGCCTCTTGGGCTCAAACAATCCTCCCTGCTCAGTCTCCTGAATATCTGAGATCACAGGCGCACACCACCGCGCCTGGTTAAATTTTTTGTGTATTTTGTAGGGACAGGGTTTCTGCCGTGTTGACCAGGCTGGTCTTTTTTTTTTTTTTTTTTTTTTTTTTTTGAGACAAAGTCTCCCTCTGTCGCCCAGGCTGGAGTGCAGTGGCGCTATCCCGGCTCACTGCAAGCTCCGCCTCCCAGGTTCCCGCCATTCTCCTGCTTCAGCCTCCCAAGTAGCTGGGACTACAGACGCCCACCACCACGCCCGGCCAATTTTTTTGTATTTTTAGTAGAGACGGGGTTTCACCGTGATAACCAGGATGGTCTCGATCTCCTAACCTCGTGATCCGCCCGCCTCGGCCTCCCAAAGTGCTGGGATTACAGGCGTGAGCTACTGCGCCCGGCCTGACCAGGCTAGTCTTGATCTGCTGGACTCAAGTGATCCTCCTGCCTCAGCCTCCCAAAGTGCTGGGATTACAGGTGTGAGCCGCTGCGCCTGGCCTCAGATTGCTTTTTAAGAAATGATTGAATAGTAATACCACCAGATCAGACATCAGAAGACGTGAGCTCTGGTTGTTGCAAAATGCAATATGGCATGTAAACTTCTAAGTCATACTGGATTCCTTGAGCTGGCTCCTAGTTGACTTCCCAATTTTTAACTCCTTCAACTTTATTCTCAACTAAAACTTGCAATCATAACACCAGAAATTGCAGTCTATTATGTTTTACAGAAATTGATAGTAAGGTTTCAAAAATAACAAGAGGATGGAGTCAGGTATGAATACAGTGGATTGGAGAAAAGACTACAAATGTGAAGAGATGCTTATAGCTTAGGTCTCTTCCAATTCAGAAATGATCATATGCCACAGACATGTTTGCCCTCCTCCCCTTTCAATAAGTCCTAATTTATTACCCAATTTTTATAACTACAGGTAAAGAAAAGGCTTTATAATGTGGCTTAAAAGCATGGGTTTTGGAGTCACAGAGATGCACATTTCAATTCTGACCCTACTATTTATTAGCTGTGTAACCTTTGACAAACTACTTACTTTCTCTAAGCCTGTTTCCCACTGGAAATGTGAATAATAATAATTTCACAGGGTTGTTTACAGAACTAAATGAGATATAAGTAAAGGGCTTATAATAGTATCTGGCACAGAGTAAGCCCTGCATAAATGGTAGTAGCTAGTACTATCATTTTGAAATAGCTAATCTCAAGAGAAAAAAAAAATCAACAATTAACGAAGAATCCAAACACTCTTCACAAAGTTTTATTCTTGAAGACAAGTTTTTAGAATGGCAAGCAATTCTGAGAGATGGTATGAGTTAATAGATGATTTTATGATAGGTTCATTGGTTAAAATGTAACAATATTCATAGGAAATATAAAATTGTCAATACACATAATTGACAGAAAAGTACAGAGAACAGCCTAACCTAACTATACCCACCATCGAACTCAGAAAAGTTCAACATTTTATAATACCTGCCTCAGCTTTTTAGAAAAGAAATAAAACAATATAGACGTAATTGCTTCCTTTAGGCTCCCTTTCATAAGCTTATCTCCTGCTGATCACCAGAGGTAGTCATTACCTTGAATTTGAATTTTTTCCTTCCCGTGTACGTTTTTATATCATAATTACATATGTATCAAGAAACAAAGCAACATGTTGTTTTGCATGCTTTCAAACTTCATATAAATATCATAATGTATACATTCATCTATAAGTTGCTTTTTATACTCAAACTTTGTTCAAGTTTATCTATTTTGATTCATAGTTCCTTTCACTTTATTTTAAAACTTTGTATAATATTCTACTGTATGAATATATCATTTTCTCTAAATCCATTCTCCATTGATAGATAACTGTTTCTTGTTTTTCACAATTTAAAAAATTCTGTAATTTTACACTTCACTTTATTGTGCTTTGCAGATATTGCTTTTTTTTAACAAGTTGAAGATTTGTGGCAACCCTGTGTGAAGTAAGTCTATTGGCCCCATTTTTCCAACAGCATGTGCTGATTTTGTCTCTGTGTCACATTTTGGTAATTTTTGAAATATTTCAAACTTCTTCACCATTATTACTGAGTCAGTGTTCACTTACCATTCTGAAACTCCTAGGGCCCTTAAGAATTATGCTAAATCTACTCTGGCTGTGCCCTATAAATGGAACAGCAAAGCCTGGATGATAGTACAACTGTTTACAACATGGTTTACTGAATATTTTAAGCCCACTATTGAGACCAACTGCTCAGAAACAAAACAAAACAAAACAAAACAAAACAAAAAACTTCTTTCAAAATACTGACATTGAACCTAGACCCTTAAGAGCTCTGATGGAGATATACAAGGAGATTAATGTTGTTTTCAAGTCTCTTAACACAGCATCCATTTTGCAGCCCATGGATCAAGGAATAATTTTGACCTTCAAGTTTTATTATTTCACAAATATGTTTTGTAAGGCTGTAAGTGCCATAGACAGTGATTCTTCTGTTGTATCTGGACAAAGTCAACTGAAAACCCTCTGGAAAGGATTCAGCATTCTAGATGCCACTAAGAACATTCATTATTTATGGGAAAGGTCAAAATATCCACATTAACAGGTGTTTGGAAAAAGCTGATTCCAACTCTCGTGGATGGCTTTGAGGAGTTCAAGACTTCAGTTGGAGGAAGTAACTGCAGATGTGGTAGAAATAGCAAGAGAAACAGGATTAGAAGTGGAGCCTGATGATGTGACTTGAACTGCTGCAAGTTTATGATAAAACTTGAATAGAGAATTTGCTTCTTATGGATGAGCAAAGAAAGTAGTTTCTTGGCTGGGCGTGGTGGCTCATGCCTGTAATCCCAGCACTTTGGGAGGCCAAGGCAGGCGGATCATGAGGTCAAGAGATCGAGACCATCCTAGCCAACATGGTGAAACCTGGTCTCTACTAAAAATACAAAAATTAGCTGGGCGTGGTGGCGCACACCTGTAGTCCCAGCTACTCGGGAGGCTGAGGCAGGAGAATCACTAGAACCCAGGAGGCAGAGGTTGCAATGAGCTGAGATCACACCACTGCATTCTAGCCTGGTGACAAAGTGAGATTCAGTCTCAAAAAATAAATAAATTTAAAAAATTAAAAAAAAAAGTGGTTTCTTGAGATGGAACCTACTCCTGGTGAAAATACTATGAACATTTTTATAACAACAAAGGACTCAGAATATTACATCAACTTAGTCGATAAAGCGGTGGCAGAGTTTGAGAGGATTGACTCCAATACTGAAATAATTTCTACTGTGGGTAAAGTGCTATCAAACAACATCACCAGCTACACAGAAATCTTTCATAAAAGAAAGAGCCAACAGCTGTGTCAAACCCCATTGTTGCTTATTTTTTAAACTGCCAGTCACCCCAACCTTCGGCAGCTATCAACATCAAGACAAGACCCTTCACCAGCTAAAAGATTATGACTCACTGAAGGCTAAGATGATCATTAGCACTATTTTAGCCGTATTTCTAAATTTAGGTATGTATGTTGTTTTAGACATAATGCTATTGCATGCTTACTACACCACAGGATAGTGTAAACATAACTTTTATATGCACTATAAGCCAAAAAAATACTGACTTGCTTTATTGTGATATTCACTTTATTGCAGTAGTCTGAAACCTAAGCCACGAGATCTGTATAACTTAGTGTGCACATATGCATGAATATTTTTTAGAGCATGTAAACTACCAGGGGAAGTTGCTTTCCAAAGTGGTTTTATCAATTTATATACTTAGCAGCAGTGATTTTTCCCAGTTGTCCACTTCCTTGTCAACAATTTGATACTATCAGACTTAAAATTTGTTAGCCTGATATTGTGAGACTATGCCAGTGTTATTTTTATATGTATTTCCCTGATTACTAGTAACGTTGAGAATCTACTTATATGGTTATGGGCCATTTATTTGTATCTTCTCTTCTGAGAATTGTTTATTAATAGCTTTTGACCATTTCTATTAGCTTGTCTTTACATGTTAAATTGATAGTTTTTAAAAATAGCTTTATTGAGATATAATTCATACACATTCACTCCACCCATTTATTGGGCAAAATTAGATAATTTTTAGTTTAATGGAATTGTGCAACTATCTTCATAATCTATTTCGGAATATTTTTATCACCCCCTCAAAGAAATCACACACTCTTCAGCTATTACCTCCCAAATCTCTAAACCCCCTCAGCCCTAGGCAACCATGAATCTACTTTTTGTCTCCATGGATTTGCCTATTCTGGATATTACATGTAAATGGAATCATACAATATGTAGTCTTTTGTGACTGGCTTCTTGTGTTCAGCATAACATTTTCAAAATTCATCCATGTTGTAGCATGTTTCAACACTCCCTTTTAGTTTTTTTATATTGTGGTAAAATATACACATGAAAATTACCATTTTAGCCATTTTTAAGTATACAATTAAGTGGCATTAACAGACAATGTTGTGCAACTGTCCATTTCCAGATCTGAACTATTCTATCATCCCAAACTGAAACTCTATCCATTAAACAGTAACTGATCATTGCCTCTTCCCCATAACCCTTGGTAGCTTCTATTTTCTGTCTCTATTTAAATTTGACTACTCTTGTTACCTCATATTAGTGGAAACATACAATATTTGTCCTTTTGTGTCTGGCTTATTTTATTAGCATAATATTTCCAAGGTTCACCCATGTTGTAGCATGTATTGAAATTTCATCCCTTTTTAAGCTGAATTATATTCTACTGTATATTCTACTGTAATGTATTTACCACGTTTTATAATTTAACCATTCATCTGTTGATGGACATGTGGGTTGTTCCCAGCTTTTGGCTATTGTGGATAATGCTGCTATGAATGTTGGCATACAATTATATAATTGAATCACTGCTTTCAGTTCTTTTGGGTATATATCTGGGAGTGAAATTTTTGGATCATATGGTAATTCTACGTTTAACTTTTTGAGAAACCAGCAAACTGTTTTCCAAGCAGTTGCTCCATTTTATATTTCTATCAGCAAAATATGAGGATCTCAGTTTCTCCACATCTTCATCAACACTTGTTACTTTCCCTTTTTTATTTTAATTTTAGACATCTTAGTATATGTGAAGTGGTACTGCATCAAGTTTTTTCTTTTAGAGATACGGTCTAACCTTGTCACCCAGGCTGGAGTGCAATCATGTGATCATGGCTCACTGAAGCCTCAACCTCCTGCGCTCAAGCAATCCTCCCACCTCAGCCCCCCGAGTAGCTGGGACCATAGGCGCACACCACCATCCTGGGCAAATTTTCTAATTTTTGTAAAGACAAGGTCTCACTATGTTGCCCAGGCTTTATAGTGGTTTTGATTTGCATTTCCCTAATTTCTAATGAAGCTGAGCATCTTCTAATGTACCATGTTGGCCATTTATATATCTTCCTTGGAGAAATATCTATTCAAATCCTTTGCCCGTTTTTTAAGTTGGGTTATCTTTTTGTTATATACACTGAATACTAGACTCTTATCAGAAATATCATTTACAAGTATGTTTTCCCTTTCTGTAGGCTGTCTTTTGCTTTCTTGATGGTGTACTTTGAAACACAGAGTTTTTAATTTTGAAGAAGTCCAAATCATCTACTTTTTCTTTTATAGCTTGTGCTTTTGCATTATCTAAGTATCCTTTGCCAAATCCAAGGTAATGAGGATTCAGACCTGTTTTCTTCCAAGAGTTTTATAGCTTTAGATCCTACATTGTCTTTGATCCATTTTGAGTTAATTTTTGGATATGGTACAGGGTTCCAACTTCATTCATTTGTGCTTCTCTTATAACTATGGTGTCTTTTCTTGAATAGAAGTTTTAAAACGTAATCTCTTCCTTTCTGGTTTGCTCTATGTGTTAAGAAATCTTCCTATGTCAAAGTCATATAAATATATTCTCCTATATTTTCTTTTGAAGTTCTACTCTTCATTTTTAGATTTTTAATATGTTGAGTACTTTCTGTGAATTATATGTGTTATGGAACGAATTTTTTTCCATATAACCAGGTTTGACTCATTATCATTTATTAATGAATTCATTCTTTCTCTACTGATTAATGTAATATCTGTCACATATCAGGAGAATATATGTATATATTTTTTTCAGGGTTCTTTGTTCTGTTACCTAATTGTTACCTGCACCAATACTACACTCTTGTTTACTCCGGCTTCATAATAAGTCTTAGTATGTGGCAAGACTTTATCTAACATGCATTTTATCTAACAAGTACTTGAGGGGACAAGAACAAGTCCCCTCAACTTGTTCTTCCTGAAAATTGTTATTTTTGCTCCTCATTCTTAACACATGAATTTTAGGATCAGCTTGCTATGCACTAAATTTGTAGATTATTTGGGGGACAACTGGTATAATTACAGTACTGAGTCTTTCTGTCCATGAACACAGTATATATTTCCATTTATTCAGATCTTCCTTATGAATC
The DNA here is from genome assembly GCF_043159975.1 of Macaca nemestrina. NCBI lineage: Eukaryota > Metazoa > Chordata > Mammalia > Primates > Cercopithecidae > Macaca > Macaca nemestrina. The sequence continues at coordinate 39,079,455 of NC_092137.1, forward strand.
TAATTTTATTTTATTTTATTTTATTGAGATGGAGTCTCACTCTCTCACTGGGGCTGGAGTGCAGTGGCATAATCTCGGCTCATTGCAACCTCTGCCTCCCGGGTTCAAGCGATTCTCCTGCCTCAGCCTCCTGAGTAGCTGAGATTACAGGTGCCCACTCAGCTAATTTTTTGTATTTTTAGTAAAGATGGGGTTTCATCATGTTGACCAGACTGGTCTCGAACTCCTGACCTCGTGATTCGCCTGCCTCAACCTCCCAAAGTGCTGGGATTACAGGAGTAAGCCACTGTGCCCAGCTAATTTTATGATTTTTTTTTTTTTTTTTTTAAAGCAAAGGTCTTGTATTTAGTCAGGTTTATTTCCAGGTACTTTATAGTCTTATCTCTATAGTGAAAAAAGTCTTTAAAAATATTATATATTCAATAGACTATAACTTAGCACAGTAATGCTACCAATTTTTACAGGCTGATCTTTTATCCAACAGCTATAATGAGCTTGCCAACTAGTTTAATACTATATAAATTTACTTGGGTTTGCTATATAGATAATTATATTAACTAAAAATAGGACAATTTTGTCTTGCCTATTCCTTTTCTGTCTTTTTGTATTGGGCAGTACTCACTATTAGAGTGCTGAATAGAAGTGGTGATGGTGGTATTCTTTTCTAGTTTCTTAGTTTTGCTATAGTTTAACCACTATTATATCTCTTACAGACTTTTAGTAAATATCCTTTATTAGGTTAAGAAAGTTGCCTTCTATTCCTTGTTTGCCTGACATTTTAAAGAAATTTATGAATGAATGTTTAATTTTATGGAACCCTTTTTCTTGAGATTTTAACCTGCTAAAGTAGAATACTACATTAAAACTTTTTAAAATGTCAAACCACATAAGAATAAACATCATAAGATATATCATATTTGCACATGTTTCACTGTATCATAAACTGATTTTCATCGCTAGTTTTGTTAATACCCGAGAATGTCTCATAGTTTTTTCTTGTATTGTCGTTATCTAGTTTTGATAATGTATTCATACAATCCTGATAAACTTAAGTTACCCTTCATGTCTCAATTCATTGGAACAATTTGCAAAAGAGTAAGATTAACTGTTTCCTGAAGATTGGCAAAACTCATTGTCATATGCTGTCTTCTGTTGCTATAACTGAATACCTGAGACTGGGTAATTCATAAAGAAATTTATTTACCACAGTTTTGGAGGCTAGAAGTTCAAGACAGGCAGGTACATCTGGTGAGGGCTTTCTTGCTGGAAGGGACTCTGCAAAGTCCTGAGGTGGTGCAGGGCACAGCAAGGGGACTACTGCATGTCAGCTCAGGTCTCTTCCTCTTTTTATAAAGACAGGCCTGCCATCATGGGGTCCACACCCTGATGACCTTATCTAATCCTAATTACCTCCACAGGCCCCACCGCCAATCAATATATATAGTTGGAGATTAAACTTCCAATACATAAAATATGAGGACACATTCAAACCATAGCATTCACAACACCTGGTCTATGCTGCAAGTCATTTGTTAAAACATATTTTGACTATTCATTTTTGAATGTTTTTTAACTTAGGACATTGATGCTGCTCTTTTATATAATTTTAAAGGTTATGTCATTACAGTTCTTAAACATTTTGAAGTGGATCTTAGTGTTCTTCCATGATTTAAAAAACAGGCTTGGTACAGTGGCTCACATATGTAATCCCAGCACTTTGGGAGGCCGAGGCAGGTAGATCACTTGAGGCCAAGTGTTCGAGACCAGCCTAGCCATCATGGCAAAACCTCGTCTCTACTAAAAACACAAAAATTAGCCGAAAGTGGTGGCACAGTAATCTCAACTATTGGGGTGGCTGAAGCATGAGAATTGCTTGAACCTGGGAGGCGGAGGTTGCAGAGAGCCGAGATCCCATCTAGTATTTGTGTTTCTTTTCCCGTTGATCAGCCATGATATCTTTTGTTATATCAATTTCTAATTCACGAATTCTGTTCCGTTACTTCCTTACATATTATTCTCTTAGGTGTATCCTGTTCTCTTGTTTCTTGGGTTGAAAGCTTAACTCATTCATTTTTAATTATTACTATTTTTTCAAAAAACGTGTAAAACTGTAAGATTCTCTCTGCAAAATTTATGTTGAAACTTAATCCTCAAGGCAACAGTATTAAGATATATACAGATATATATCTGTATATATATATTTAGATATATACAGCTGACCTTTGAACCACCTGTGGGTTAGACTTGCACGGATCCACTTATATGCAGATGTTTTTCAACCAAATGAGGATCAAAAATACAGTATCTGTGGGATGTGAAACCCTTGTACACTGAGGGCTGGCTTTTTGTATATATGGGTTCCACAGGGCCTATGCAAGTTTTGCAGGGCTGATGTGGAACTTAAGCATGTGTGGATTTGGGTATCTACAGGGAGTCCTAGAACCAATTCCCCACATATACTGAGGGATGACTGTGTGTACACACACACACACACACACACTCTGTGGTCCCTTGTATCGGTGAGGGATTGATTATAGGATCCCATGCAGATACCAAAATCTAGGGATGCTCAAGTCCCTGATATAAAATAGTATATTTGCATATAACCTTCAGAGGATCCCTATGTTACTTCTATATGTAAAGAGTTGTTATACTGTATTGTTTAGGGTATTGTAATGTACCCTGATGTAATGTATTCTAATGTGCTCAACAATATGTTAGTACAGCTACAATTATGCCAGTTATGCTTTTTTTCCCCAAAAAATATTTTCAATCCACAGTTGGTTGAATCCACAGATGTGGACGCCATGGATATGGAGGGTTGAGTGTGAGTGTGAGAGAGGCAGAGAGAGAGAGAGAGAGAGAGAGAGAGAGAGAGAGAGAGAGAGAGAGTGTGTGTGTGTGTATAAAATCAAATGTGTTAGTCTAATCTCCTGTAGTCTAATCTTTTTTCTGTTTGATCTGTTAATTTCTGATGGAGACGTGTTAAAATTTCCTATGATAGCAATTTTTTTTAGTTTCTTGTAATTCTGTCAGTTTCTACTTCTTATATTTTGAGGCTTTATAATCAGATGCATACACATTAATGGTTGTTATATCTTCATGATAGTATCCCTTTTACTATTAGGAAGTGTTTCTCTTTTTTCCTCCTCAGTGCTTACTTTGTGTAATTTTATCAGTTAATCTGAATTAATATTGGTATACCGGTTTGATAAGTTTTTATATGTTACGATTTTTCATCCCTTTATCTTAAAATATTTCTGTGGTTCTGTTTTAAGAACATCTTTTATAAGATGCATAAAGTGGATTATTTATTTATTTATTTGCGACGGAGTCTTGCTCTGTCACCCAGGCTGGAGAGGAGTGGCATGGTCTAGGCTCACCACAACCTCCACCTCCTGGGTTCAAGAAATCTCCTGCCTCAGCCCCCTGAGTATCTGGGATTACAGGTGCACACCACCATGCCCAGCTAATTTTTGTATTTTTTTTTTTAGTAGAGACCGGGTTTCACCATGTTGGCCAGGCTGGTCTCAAACTCCTGACCTTGTGATCTACCCGCCTCGGCCTCCCAAAGTGCTGGCATTACACGCGTGAGCCACTGCGCCAGGCCTAAAGTGAATTAAAAAAAAATCAAATATAATTACTCTCTTTAAATAGGCTGAGTTTCATCAGTTTGTATATACTGAGTTACTAATGTAGTTGGATTTTTTATATCATTTTATCTTCATTATCATTGTTTTTGTTTGCTTCATTTATTCTTTCCTATTATCAGTGAAAATGATAAAAAAAATTACTATAGTTCCTTTTTCCCTATCTGTACATTATAAGCTACAGGTAGTATTTCTGTTCTTTTGGTGATTTTCCTAATTTTTTAAAAAATAAATATGGCTATCTATAAATTTTTCAAGTTATTTTTCTATCACAAACACAAGTCCACTTTACATACTGTATACTTTGTCACTAATACATAGAAATATAGTTTAGTCTTTTCAAGACAAAAAACTTTAAAAATATTTTTAAAACTATTCAGCAATTCATTAAATTTATCAACACATTTTCTATTTATTTATTTAGAGACAGTGTCTCAGTCTGTCACCCAGGCTGGAGCACAGTGGCATGATTTTGGCTCACTGAAACCTCAGCCTCCTGGGCGCAAGTGATCCTCCTACCTCAGTCTCCAGAGTAGCTGGGACTACAGGTGCGCACCACCACACCTGGGTAATTTTGGTATTTTGTTTTGTAGAGATGGGGTTTCGCCATATTGCCCAGGCTGGTCTTGAACTCCTGAGCTCAAGTGATCTGCCCACCTTGGCCTCCTAAAGTGCTAGGATTACAGGTGCAAGCCACCGGCCTACACCTACCAATTTCTTTTTCATCATCAGTTCTTGTATTTCTTGACTTCCCTTTGAGTAAAACTTTCCTTCTTGCTAAAGAACGCCATTCAATGCATCTTATAATGAGTGTCTACAAGTAGTAAACGCTCTTGGTCGTTGTATGTTTGAAATGGTTTTTATTTATTCCTCACCTTTTCCTCATTTTTGATAAATTCAGGAATAACTTTACATAAAGTCTGTAATTTGATGACTTTTTATTGTATACAATGCATTTCTGTGACCACCACCCAGATAAAGAAATAGAACATTTCTAGCACCTCAGAAATCTCTGTCATGTTTCCCAGTCAACCACTATTCTAATAATCTGTTTCCAAAGATACATGTTTCTGAACTTCCTATATATCAATATAGTATGTACTTTGAGTCTTATTATACTCAATATTATGTTGTTGCTTTTTATCAGCAGTTATTCTTTTTTATTGCCAGATAGCATTTTCTTGTGTGAATATACCACTAATTATCCATTATGAATAAACCTACCACGAACATTCTTAAATGTCTTTCAGTCAACATAAGCACTCATTTTTGTTTGATATATGCCCAAGAGTTAAAATGCTGGGTCATAGGGTACATTGTGTGCTTAGCTCTAGTAGATATGCCAAACAGTTTTCCAAAGTGGCTGTACCAAATTACACCCTAGCCCCAACCAGCAAGTAGACTTCCAACTACTCCACGGTTTCAAAATTCATTTCCTTGATGAATAACAATGTGGAGCATCTTTTTTTGTGTGTGAAGTACGTACTCAAGTCTTTTGCCTATTTTCTAAAAACAAAACAAAACCAAAAAACCCTGAAGTTTTAGTTACTGATTTGTAGGCATGTAGGAGTTATTTTGTTTTGGGGTTTTTTTGTTTTTTTTCAGAGTCTCGCTCTGTCGCCCAGGCTGGAGTACAGTGGTGTGATCTTGGCTCAATGCAACCTCTGCCTCCTGAGTTCAAGCAATTCTCCTGCCTCAGACTCCCAAGTAACTGGGATTACAGACATGCACCACTATGCCTGCCTAATTTTGTATTTTTAGTAGAGACGGGGTTTCACCATGTTGGCCAGGCTCGTCTCAAACTCCGGACCTCAAGTGATCCACTGGCCTCGGCCTCCCAAAGTGCTGGGATTATAGGTATGAGCTACTGTGCCCAGCCAGGAGTTCTTAATATATCCCAGATATGAGTCTTTCATTGACTACGTATATTACAAATATTATCTTCCAGTCTATAGCTTGCCTTTTCATTCTATTAATTTTGTCTTTTGATGAAAGGATATTCTTACATCTAATGAAGTCCAGTTTATCAATTTTTTTATTTCATGGTTAGTGCTTTTGTGTCCTGTTTAAGAAATCTTTGTATATTCCAAGGTCATGAAGAACACTTATGTTTTCTTCTACAAACTTTATTATTTAAAAATTTGGGCCGGGCGCGGTGGCTCAAGCCTGTAACCCCAGCACTTTGGGAGGCCGAGACGGGCAGATCACGAGGTCAGGAGATCGAGACCATCCTGGCTAACACCGTGAAACCCCGTCTCTACTAAAAATACAAAAAACTAGCCGGGCGAAGTGGCGGGCGCCTGTAGTCCCAGCTACTCCGGAGGCTGAGGCAGGAGAATGGCGTAAACCCGGGAGGCGGAGCTTGCAGTGAGCTGAGATCCGGCCACTGCACTCCAGCCCCGGCTACAGAGCAAGACTCCGTCTCAAAAAAATAAAAAATAAAATAAAAATTTGTCCTCATTCTTGAATAATACTGTAGTTAGATAGAAAATCCTATTTTACCTTAGTACTTTAAAGATACTACTCAACTGACTGTTAACCTCTGTTGTTAAAGAGAACCCTGCTGCCATTCTAATTATAGTTCCTTCGCAAAATATTTTCTTTTCTGTTTTAACAGCTTAACAGTTTTTTTTTTTTTTTTTTTTTTGAGACAGAATCTTGCTCTGTCGCCCAGGCTGGAGTGCAATGGCGCAATCTCAGCTCACTGCAAGCTCTGCCTCCTGGGTTCACGCCATCCTCCTGCCTCAGTCTCCCATGTCTTAACAGCTTTTAAGATTTTCTCTTTTTTTCCCTTAAGACCAAGTCTTGCTCTGTCACCCAGTCTGGTGAAACCACCCAGTCTGGAGTACAGTGGCGCAAACTCAGCTCACTGCAACCTCTGCCTCCCAGATTCAAGCAATTCTCGTGTCTCAGCCTCCTGAGTAGCTCAGATTACAGGCTCCCGCCACCACGCCTGGCTAATTTTTGTATTTTTTAGTAGAGATGGTGTTTCACCATGTTGGCCAGGCTGGTCTCGAACTCTTGACTTCAAGCAATCCATCTGCCTCAGTCTCCCAAAGTGCTGGGATTACAGGCATCAGCCACTGCGCCCAACCCAAGATTTTCTTTATCTTTGATGTTCTGTAGTTTCACTGCCATGTTTTCAGCTGTGTGTTTATTTTTATTTATCATGAACAATATTTGGAATTCATTTTTGATGTGGGAACTAATGTCCTCATTCTTGAAAATTACCCATTTTTATGTTTTCAAATATGGTTTCTCCATCACTCTTTGTCTGGAACTCCTATTAGATGTATACTAAGCCTCTCAGCTTATCCTTATTACTTTTTTTTGAGATAGAGTCTTGCTCTGTCACTGGAGTGCAGTGGTGCGATCTCGGCTCACTGCAACCTCCACCTCCTGGGTTCAAGCAATTCTCCTGCCTCAGCATCCCAAGTAGCTGGGATTACAGACATGCACCACCATGCCCGGCTAATTTTTGTATATTTAGTAGAGATAGGGTTTCACCATATTGGCCAGGCTGGTCTTGAACTCCTGACCTCAGGTGATCTGCCTGCCTTGGCCTCCCAAAGTGCTGGGATTACAGACGTGAGCCACAGTGCCCGGCTATGCTTATTACTTTCAATTGGTCTTTCATATTTCTTATCTTCGTCTGTGTGTCACATTCTCAGTGAAGTCCTCAATTCCATCTTCCAATTTACTAATTTTATCCTTGAACTGGGTCCAGCAAATGTTGTACTATATAAGTTATTTCAATGCTTGTATAATATATTTAATTCTCAAAATCTCTGTCTTTTGATATCTAGAAATCTGCTCATTTCCTTTCCACCTATTTTTGTTTCATAATATCTTCTTTATAAATGGATCATATTCCTTCACTTAGCTCTTTCAGCATCCTAAACTTTTAAACTTTTTGTATGTCTATTATACAAAATCAGTTTCATCTGGAATAAATTCATGTTGTAATTGTTGATTTTATTATCATTCTCAGAATTAGAATTTGCCTTGTTTTTTGGAATTTTATATTATATGCTTCTTGGTGGGAGACTTAATGTTTTGTTTCCTTTTTTTCTCCCATTCCTTTATGATCACTCTTCCAAACCAGAACCTACTCTTAAAATGACTTTGAGGGTTCAGGCTTCATATTAGCTTAATGCTGTAGGAAACTTTGTTAAGTTATTATTGTAAGGCAACGTTTTTGTCTCCCCACATTAAGTCCACAACTTTTTAGAAAACTTTACTGTAGATACCAGGTTGGCAGATTTTCCTAGCATCCTATTTATAAGGAGGGACTTGAGCAAGAAGTCTTGCTCTGGCTTTCATGGAACACATTTGAAAAAATTCACTGTCCTTAAGAGCCTAAACACCCAGATACCAGAGCTCACTACCTTGAATGTCTATTCCATTCCTGATCTTGTTTTCAAGTCTAGTATATATATTCCACATTTTTCTTTTTATACTTTATTACTTATGTGTGTTTGGAGCAGGAATGAAGGGGCTATGGTGATGCTTGAACTTACCATTCTATTTTGCCTGAAAGTCTTAATTAAAAAAAAAAATTTTACAAGCTCAATGCTGTATCATAATGAGTGAGATTTTAGAATGAGAACACAGCAAATGCTAGAAACCTCAGAACGACTCTTAATGCTAACTTATTAGGACTGACTCATGTATTTTAGCATTTGAAATATCTGAGGAGTTAATTTGAAATATCTGAGGAGTTAATATCTTTCTATCTCATGGTATCTCAATCATCCAGATCCTGGACCCTACTGTCCTATTTACTTCATTCCTATTCTAAATAATAATGTAGTTATCACATACTGAGTAAGCTTACTATGTGAAGGTAGATAGGTAAATACTTCAGATAGGTTATTTAATTTTTCATGAAAATCCTGGTATTACAGATCGAGTATCTCTTACCCAAAATGAAGTGTTTAAGATTTCAGATTTTGGATTATTTGTATTATACCTACTGCTTCAGCATCCCGAGTCTGAAAATCCCAAATCTGAAAAGCTCCAAGAGCATTTCCTTGGAGCATCATGTTGGAATAGTTTCAGAATTTGAAGCATTTCAGATTTGGGATGTTTGGATTAGGAATATTCAACCTATATTAAAATTCTTATTTTACAAATAAAGATATGGAGGTTTAAAGAAATGAAATAACTTGCCACTGGTCACACAACTAATAAGCAGCAGAGCTTAGACTGGAACACAAGTAATCTGACTTCAGGTGCAAGTTCTGTGGTCTCTTCCTTAATAGTCATTCATTGACTTTTCTTAACCTTTTACAGTAGGCCATTGGGTGACAGCTGTTATACCTCCCCTTGGTGGTATCTGCTTTTCTATAATTAACAAGAGACCACTTTTTCTGTTTGGTAAGATAACAGAAACATATGTTGACAATGACCCTATGGAAAAGGAGCAATAACAGATAAGTAGTGAACAATTTGTATCTATGACTTTAGCTGGAAAGAAATAAGACTCTTAATTTTAACGTAAATGTAGGTTTTTATGTAGACTTTTTGGGTATATAATTGAAGTACTTACCTCTGCTAAGTCTTCAAAGCAGCTTCCTACTAGTGGATGGGGACTGCCTTCATCTGTCATTTCTACTGTATCTTCTATATGGCCCAGTAACTTTACACTAAGTTCATGTATATCTACTATACGACTAAATATATTTTCTACATCCTGTTTGGGGGAAAACACATAAATTCAGTGAGGCTGTATTATTATAATATTAAACAAATTTTGAGCCAATAAGTCATTTTATAATCACAAAATTTAACATGGCAGATACAGTGAAAAATGTTAATGATTTACAAATATGAATAAAAGATAATTCAAGAATTCCTTCTGCAAAGATGTACAACTTGCAAATACATTTCTCTAGGTCAGTGGTCTTGTAACTTTCTGGTCTCAGGACTCCTTCACACTCTTAAAAATTATTGAAGATTCTAAAAACCTTTTGTTTATAACTATGTATTTCAATGTTTACCATATTAGAAGTTAAAACCAAAATTTTAAAAAAATATTTAATTCATTAAAAATAATAAACCCATTATGTGTTAACAAAAATAGCACTTTTATAAAAAGTAGCCAAATTTTTTTTAAACCATAACAAAAAACATTCAGCAGAAGAATGGCAATGTTTTACATTTGCAAATCTCTTAACATAGTATACTAGAAGACGGCAGGATTTTCATATCTATTTCTGCATACAATCTGTTGTGATACATTATTTCGAAGTATATGAAAAATATAGCTTTTCTGTGTAATTTTTCTATTGAGATAAAACTCATATACCATAAAATTCACTCGTTAAAAGTGTAGTTACTAGTCAATGGTTTCAATATTGGTTGTGCAGTCATCACCAGTATCAAATTCTAGAACATTTCATTACCATGAGAAGAAACCCTATGATTTTTTTGGAAGGTGAATAGCTAAATATCCGGTACAGTCACTCTCCATTCCTTCCCTCTCCCCAGTGCCTGGCAACCACTAATCTACTTTGTCTCTATGGATTTGCCTATTCTGGACTTCCCATATAAATAGAGTGACTATCCTTTTATGGTTCTTTACTAAAATTCAACAAATGATAGTTTCTTAAGGGTTAGTTGCAACATAGAATCTGAAACCATATCCATTTTGTACTTTAAATTAAAATTGGTTACTATTATTTGATTTCTTTTTTTATCAGTGACTATATTTATCAAGTCGACTTTGAGGCATGGCTTATATAAGAAACTCCTATTTTAAATGTTGTTTTGGTGAGATTTTGTGTAGTTATTCACCCTTCTAACCACCAGCACAATCAAGATACAGAACCTTTTCATCATCTTAACTTCTTAAGATGTGCCCCATTTCCATCAACCCTTACTAGGCCTCACTCCCAGGAAACCTGTGATCTCCTTTTTGTCTCTACAGAAATGTCTTTTCTAGAATATTAAATAAATGGAATCATATATTGTCTTTTGTGCCTAGTTTTTTGCTTATATTTTTGAGATGCACCCATGCTGTTGCATGCATAACTATTTCATTTTTTTTTTATTCCTCAGTAACATTCCACTGTATGGTCATACCACAGTTTGTTTATACATTCACCTGCTGATGGACATTTGAGTTGTTTCCAGTTTGGGGCTATTACAAATAAAGCTGCTATGAACATTCATGAACCAGTTTTGCATGGACATGTTTTCATTTCTTCTGGTTAAAAACCTAAGAGTAGAATTGCTGGGCAATATGGTTAGTTTATGTTTATTGTTATAGAGAACTGCCAAACTAGCCAGGCATGGTGGCTCACGCCTGTAATCCCAGCATTTTGGGAGGCCGAGGCTGGTGGATCACTTAAGGTCAGTTTGAGACCAGCCTGGCCAACATGGTAAAACCCTGCCTCTACTAAAAACACAAAAATTAGTCAGGTGTGGTGGCACACACCTGTAATCCCAGCTACACGGGAGGCTGAGGCAGGAGAATGGATTGAACCCGAGAGGCAGAGGTTACAATGAGCCAAAATCACACCCCTGCACTCCAGCCTGGGCAACAGAGCAAGACTACATCTCAAGAAAAAAAAGAGAGAGAGAACTGCCAAACTGTTTTCCAAAATATGCCAGTTTACATTCTCAAGTAATGTGGGAATTTTATATTCCCACAAGCAGTTGCTCCATACCCATTTCAACTTTTGGTATTGTAAGTCATTTACATTTTAGCCTTTCTAATGAGAATGTAGTAGTATGTCATGGTTTTAACTTACATTTCTCTAATGATTAGTGATGCTGAACACCTTTTGATGTGCTTTTTGGACATTTTGGTTCTTGATTTTTGTGTCCTCAGAAACCTTTGCCTCTTCTTTACTCTTTTTGTTAAGCAACTTTATTGAAACATTATTTAGAAACCATACAATGTATCCATTTAAAGTGAGTGATTTAATAGTCTTTAATATATTTACAGATTTGTACAACCATCACGATAATCTACTGCTTTATTTTTTAATGTTCACTCATTGCCACAGCTTGAGCCCAGTCCCAGCCTCTGTAGTGAGCACTGCTTCTCTATCAGTCATTGATGCCTGTGTGGCTACAGTTCCAGGAATTACCAGTGTGTAGCTCCTATGACAATCTCACCTGTTCTCACTCAGCATTTCTTCAGGACCCAGTTAGGTTAGTTTGATTACTACAGTAAGATCAGTAATCCTTTGTCTAAGTGTCAATGTTACTAGCCCCTTCCTTTGTGCTCCCAATACTACTGCTGTCATACTTCTAATAGGGTAATTACCACATTTTATTGCAATGTATAGTTTATATCTCTGTCTTGACTAAACTTAAGGAAAGGAACTGTTTCTTTTCTTTTTTTTTTTTTGAGACGGAGTCTCGCTCTGTTGACCAGGTTGGAGTGCAGTGGCGCAATCTCGGCTCATTGCAAGCTCCGCCTCCAGGGTTCACGCCATTCTCCTGCCTCAGTCTCCCGAGTAGCTGGGATTACAGGCGCCCACCACCACGCCCGGCTAATTTTTTGTATTTTTAGTAGAGATGAGGTTTCACCATGTTAGCCAGGATGGTCTCGATCTCCTGACTTCGTGATCCGCCCACCTTGGCCTCCCAAAGTGCTGGGATTAGAGGCGTGAGCCACCGCGCCCAGCAGAACTGTTTCTTATTCATCTTTGAATCCCTGCTGCCAAGCATGGTACCTGACAATACAGTTGGCATTGATGAAGTGTAGGCTGAATGATTCAAATGACTCAAACAAAAATATCTTCCACCTAAACAAGAAGCTTTATCCTTTGGAGTACATGGACAATTCTGTGAATTCATTTTCACTTACATAATCAGTCTACTTTGTATTTTGTCTCTTAATTTCTGATGTTAAATCTCTTGAAACTGTTATAGCACTTTGTGATCATGAATTAAGTACCACAACTTAAAAAAATTAACAAATTAGTAATCATGAACTATACAACTTCAAATTTGAAGTGGTCATGCAAATTTCAGAACACATCCAATGACAGGCATATATACAATGATACTTACATTAGCTGAAAACAATTTTGAATTGGAGACAAAGGGCTCTCTAAAAACTTTTATAATTAGATTTAGTTCCCTTATATATTGTCGAATTTCTGCCATAAATGCTTTTACCAAATCATAGTAAGTTTGTTCTCCTGAGGTGGAAGGCTCTTCATCAGTTAAAGATAATATATTAATATCTTCTACATCTTGATGAAACATATCCATCAATACCTATATAGTCAGAGATATAAAAAAATAAAATATGAAGCTTTCGTCAAATTTGACGTGAAATGCTTTAAGTTCTCTGAATAAAGTTCTTAAATGATAAAAAAGCAAACAAGCAAATTTCTCCTCTTGGATATATTGCCAGCATTCCTCCACAGCTTCTCTAAAACAGAATTCAACATCTGATATCACTTACTACACTCCTCCAAGTTCTCTATCACTACTAGTATTCATCTGTCTGTCTCTCTTGTTAACCTATTACTTCCAATGTGTTTCCAGATCCTGTCTTTAATTTCTCTGACTTGGTTTTCTCTGTTTCATACCCTGCCATCATCACTTTATTCCATGGCCTCAGTATCTCATATTTAAATAATTTTTATAGCCTTCTATTTGGCCTATTTTCCTACATTTGTTGGGAACTGGTCAAAATAAGCTTTTATTTTCTGCAAGAAGTCTACTGTTACTAATCTTGCTAGAACACATCTTTCCCCTTCTTGCGAACTTCTACAGCATCATATCTCTATAACGCAATAAAATAATATTTTATCTTGCGTGCTTTCTGATTGTTTCATGCATGTAAGTACAACTTCATCAACTCTGAAGCCTTGTTTTATATATACTTCTCTTGCATCTCCTGCCTGTGTTAACATGTAGTAGGTATTCAAAAATATTTTATTTATCTGCCTTCATTAAAAAGCATCAAGTATTTCATATTCGTCTAGATAGTAATTTTTTAAAACTAAATACTTACTCATTTAAAAATACCCAAACATTTGAAATTCTTCTTCAAATCAGGTGGGTTTTTTCACTCTATATGGCCACATTCTCAAAGAACAAATAAATACTAAAACATAATTTAGTGGAATCAGTAATCAGAAATAATATTCCAAATCAGTAAGAGTATAATGAGGAAAATGGAATGAAATGCTTCAACAGAAAATATTTTCCTTTCTGCAAAGTTGTTTCCGTAAAATGAACATCCTTAGGTAATGACGAAAAGCTTTAGACTCAGAGAGACCTGGAGTTCAAGTCTAGGCTTTGAAACTTCTAAGAAAATTCTGGACCAATTTCTTTATCCCTGTGAATTTCAGTCTCCTTTTTATAAAATGTAGATAAGATCACTCACCTTAGAGGAATATCATAAGGACCAATGGAGATACGCCACATATATGCCTAACCTTCAGTAAGTGTTTGCTCTTATTATTATTATTGTAAAACCACAAAGTAGTATCTGAAGAAAGCTAGGTGCCAAAGTAAAACTATCGTTTTGAGGTTTTACATTTTGAAAAATTGTTTTTAAGTAAATCCATAACCTTATAAATTTCAATCCAAATAAATTTTAACAAATTTACAGCCGGGCGCGGTGGCTCAAGCCTGTAATCCCAGCACTTTGGGAGGCCGAGACGGGCGGATCACGAGGTCAGGAGATCGAGACCATCCTGGCTAACACGGTGAAACCCCTTCTCTACTAAAAAAATACAAAATATTAGGCGGGCGCCTGTAGTCCCAGCTACTCCGGAGGCTGAGGCAGCGTAAACCCGGCAGGCGGAGCTTGCAGTCAGCTGAGATCCGGCCACTGCACTCCAGCCGGGGCGACAGAGCGAGTCTCCGTCTCAAAAAAAAAAAAGAAAGAAAGAAATTTACTATTTGCCAGGCGCGGTGGCTCACGCCTGTAATTCCAGCACTTTCGGAGGCTGAGGCAGTCAGGAGTTTGAGATCAGCCCGACAAACATGGTGAAACCCTGTCTCTACTAAAAACAAACAAAAAAAATAAGTCAGCCATGGTGGCATGTGCCTGTAATCCCAGCTACTCAGGAGGCTGAGGCAGGAGAATCGCCTGAATCCAGAAGGCGGAGGTTGCAGTGAGCCAAGATTGTGCCACTGCACTCCAGCCTGGGCGACAGAGCGAGATTCCATCTCAAAAAAAAGAAAAGAAAAAAGAAATTAACTATTAAGAGATTATTCTAATTAACCCTAGTTGCAACAGCACAGAAGAAAAAAACTGCATGACATATATTTAAACACATTTTAATATCATATATCTAATATCTTATTTCTATAAAGTGGTATCTTGAATCCCTGCTATTAGGTTACTGGAGATATTCCCCAACACGTAGTACAATTTTATTCTACATGAATAGTATGTTAGCATTTAATAAGTCATAAAAAGAAACTTAAGAAAAAAATATAAAAGCTCAGTTTCCTACCTTGTCAGCACACATTGCCACTTTAATATCTTGTTTTGTAATTTCATAATGCCGTATATTTCTTACATAATTCCCAACCAGCTTTAAAATGTCTGCAGAAATGTATTCTAAGACTGCTACTATGTAAACAGAAACCTGATGGTCAATTTTATAACCTAGGACCTCCTGCAAAATTAAAAGAAAAGTATGTTTAAACATCATATACTGTAAATTTAACACACTGATTAAAAATAAAAAACATATTTGCAACTTAGCTTACACTTTTTTCCTGAGGCCTGTGCTTACCAACAATATTTAATTTTAAGTGGTTCAACAATGAATAATATATGTATTACTATTGAAAATGTAAGCTAAGACAAGGCAAGGCAAAATTACTTCTAATGATGTAAAATACTTAAGCAGCAGAGATTACAAATAGATAATCCCTAACCTATAAAGGAAGACCCAAGTTTGGAGAAGGGAATAAATGCTCCTTGTTACCTAATTCAGAATACCTGGAAGTAACTACAACAAACTAGTTTTTTCTTTTACAAAAAATGAGAGTTAATATATTATTGGTATCTAGGAATCTCTACCAGGCTTATACTTTTATCTTTACCAAGGGAAGATGGGCTCCCCCAAACTATAGTGGGCACATTCCTGGTATAACCCTGGCAATTTCTATGAAAACAAAATTCATGTTATGTCCTACTGAATAATGGATGCTGTTAAGAAAATGTTAAATAGCCCTAGTATTAGACTTCAAAGAGAATATGGGCTTTTGTGGGACTGGTCTGTTCATACAGAATAACAAAATCTATTTTCCAAACAACTCATTTAAGGGAAAAAAACAACAACTTTGAAATAAGTTTGTTACAAACTGGAGACAGGCTGTATTTATCTTTTAGGGTATATAAAAACTATTAAATGTATCATGATAAAGGTGTATTAAAATAAATTGAAATAATATTCACAATTAGCACATAAAACTCAAAATCTAGGATTATTAACATAGTATTTATATACCTCAATTTAATTCTCTTAGAATACAATTCAATGTATGGCCAATGAAAATCATGAAGAGAATGATGAAGTAATTTTCCATAAGGCAGATATTTCTATTCAAACAATTGAATGCAAAATACAATCTTAAACTCATTCAAGTGTTTAACTTTAAATTTTGGAAAACATCAAGCAAACCTGAACTTTCTGACACTATCACTTAGAGTCTTGTGAACTTGGCCTAGAAGTTACTTAATCACTTTCTGCCTCTGTCACTTCATTTACAAACTATGGATAATAACAACTTTGTTGAGTAATAAAACTCAATGTATACAAGTATTAACATTTTGTCCATATTATAGTATGTACAAAATCGCTGGCATTTAAGTTTTCACTTATTATAATACCTATATTTTTGTTGTGAGAGATAACAGTAGTTCATTATATTAACTAAAATAGAAATAGCATTACTTGAGCTTCCAGCAATTTTTCTATTAGTTCCGTAGAGACTCAACTGACTTATTTATTTACATGGTAAACAGGACTGGAGAGTTTAGGTGATCTTTTTGTTCAGAGATTACACATAGCCTTATGGCCTTTTCACAGAGGTCTCTACACGAAGTATTAACATCAAAAGGATTTATAGGAACACAGGTCTAACCAAGAAGAGGAGTTTTATAAATTCTCTTTGTGGTCCTAATTACATCTGAGATAAACAAAATCCACAATAACTTTCTTAGTCCTCTCAACTTGCTTATTACTATTGATATGAAATTACTTTAAATCATGTTGCCCAGTTTATATTTTCTTATTATCATAGCATCCCCTCCCACCACATAAATCTCTGGAAAACTTAGAATGAGAGAATTTTACTCTTAAGTTGACTCAATTATCCATAAAATATATTCTTATTGTATAAAAATGGTGGGTTTTATTTTTCCCTTAAAAGGCAAGAAGGCAGTATTTCAGCATTACCTTTAATAAAGGATGGATTTTTTCTACTGGGAGGGATAAAGGGTTTCTTCGCTTCCTCTTTTCAATAGCTGATTGGGCATCAGCTATTGCCCACTTATCAATTGGATGAGGGAAACTTTTTTGAACACGTTCCTTGGAAAATAGGAAAACAACAACTAAGCAAATATATTAAATAGTGCTCTTCACTTAAAATTTACTTTTAAAATCAAAGAATACCAAAAGTAGAGCTTTTCACATGTGGTATAATTTACATTACAAACATATTGAAACTAAGAGAAAACAGTAATTGTCAATGAATTAGTTCCTTAATTAGGCAATAAGAGACTAAACATTCTTTCTATTATCTAGGGGAAATATCACATCCTGAATTTCAACTTTACTGTGATAAAGCTAATTACAAGAATGAGTAGAAGCTACCTTAAATAGTACTTGTCTAAAATTTCAAGGAACAACACCCAAGATCAAGAAGTAAATATCTAAATCCAGTTCTCACTCGTCCTTACTTTCAGTACTAATTACATGCAGCATTTTTCAATTGGAAACCTCTATGAATATTCTTTATCCACCATGCAAAGGCACTTCAGAACTATTTACAAATCATGGAAAGCAACAGTTTGCATTGGTGACAGCAATTTTAATACACTGTAATTTCTTTAAAGTCCTCCCATAGTCATTCATTTTTAACAAAATACTTCAATTTAATTTCCAGAAATTCTTTAGTTAAAACTTCCACTGAGAGTGAAAGAACTCAGGTTACTATCACAGTTGAATTTCCTTCCTTATTAAACTAATTCACTTCAAAAAGGCGCTTTCATCCTCTCAAAACTTTTAAAAATTCACTTGCAGGATACCATAACTAAAACCAGTAGAGGTCGCTATTACATAACTTTTACACGTGTTTTGAATAAATGAGTATTCAACTAGTATATAAAAACTAGATGAAATTAAACATCATCCCTAATTATAAATCTGAATAAAAAGTTTTAATTATTTGCTAGTAAAATGGAAAATAAAAAAAGTGTGATGCCCTGTGATGTCCTTGGTGGTGAGAAGGGTGGAGAACACAATGATTCTTGGAAATCTTAAGAGCAAATGTATAAATTGAGGGGTGTAATCCATTCAATTTTAATAAATCTTATCTTCATCTATGTCCAAGGCTAAATCAGCTTCCAAATAAAGTTATTTTAATTCTAATTAATCAAATTAGAAGCATGTTGAAATAAATTATAGTAGTTAAAAATGGGGTTTACAAACGTTTTCAACTGTCTGGTTGAAAAGCTATTTGCCAGGACACCAGCCTCATACAGTAAAAGGCAATACAAAGGTCCAAATATGGAGAAGGCATCGCAGATAAAAAAGGAGAAAAGGGAAGGGGTAAAGGGAGAGAAGGGAACATCCAAAACAAGAATTCTTTTCTTTTTTCCAAGTTTATTTTACAGACTTGCTAATCCAAAAATGACAAGATATTCAGGACTAACTTACGTGGTTTTCAGTTAAAATGTTTATAGTGATGGGTTTAACCCATGATTAACTAAGTGTAACCATGGTACAAACCTAATAATGCTATGACCCTGTGGCTTTCCAACATTTTTTAAAACCCCAACTCATAGTAAGAATAAATTTTCAACACATTTTTACATTATACCCTAAAATACTGCACACATAGTCAAATGAAGCAAAGTTTCCTAAAACAAACCTGTCCTTATTATATGTAGCACACTGGCATTTTCTATTCTGTTTTTTATTTATATATTTACTTATTTTGAGACAGAGTCTTGCTCTGTTGCCCAGGCTGGAGTGCAGTGGTGCAATCTCAGCTCACTGCAACCACCACTCCCAGGTTCAAGTGATTCTCCCGCCTCAGCCTCCCAAGTAGCTGGGATTACAGGCGTGTGCTACCATGCCCAGTTAATTTTTGTATTTTTAGTAGAGATGGGTTTCCCCATGTTGGCCAGGCTGGTCTTGAACTCCTGACCTCAGGTGATCCGCCCACCTAAGCCTCCCAAAGTGCTAGGATTATAGGTGTGAGCCACTGTGCCCAGCCTGTTTCATTTTTTAAAATGAGGTTGGGCAATGCACTAAAGTAATTTTATGACTCCAGGCCATGACCTGGAGTCTAAAAACACTGGTGCACAGTGTAGATATAAAAGCAGTAGAAAAAAGTAAAAATTAAAAAAAAAAAGCAATAGAAAAGGACAGAAGTTGAACTCAACCTGACAATTAATTCTAAATAGATTTACATGTCTTTGAAAAAACAAATCACCAGTGGTGGAATTACAGAGACTAACTGTAGGAAGGGGTTGAGGTAGAAGAAAAAACAGAACAGCAACCCCTGTCCATTATTAATTACGTCTACCTCATTCCAGGTTTATTGTTTTGAGGAAGTAAAGAAGAGGAAAGAAAATCTCGAATGATTTTTAAAAAGGCAAAGTGGTAATAATGAAGCACAGCACATTTTAAACTTACTTACAAGGGTATTAATGAAATCCAATTACCAAATATATACTTAGGAGATAATGCCAAGGGTCAAAATGCATGGGGAAAAATTCATAGGTTTTTTTTTTTTTTTTAAAAAAAAGGTGTTTCGAATGTGGAGAGGCCAAACCGAAGGAATTACTTTATTTCTTGTAGTGGCCAATTTATAATTTTATAGCAAAATAAAATTTCTTTCACAAATGTTTTATATTTCTTTACTTTTTATTTATTTTGAGGGGGAACAGGGTCTTGCTCTATCACCCAGGCTGGAGTGCAATGATGCGATCATAACTCACTGGAGCCTCAAACTCCTGGGCTTAAGTGATCCCCCCGCCTCCGCCTCCCAAGTAGCTGGGACTATATGTATGTGCCCCCACGTCCAGCTAATTTTTTTATTTTTAGTAGAAATGAGATCTTGCTATGTTGCCCAGGCTACTCTGGAATGCCTGAGCTCAAAGTGATCCTTCTCCCTTGGCCTCCCAAAGTGCTGGGATTACACACATGAGCCACTGCACTCAGGCCTTCATGTATTTTTAAAAAGAAGGCCAAGGAGGACTGATCAATGAAAGATTCATGAATTAGAATACTATTACTCTCCTAATTTCAAGATTAATACTTTTATTTGTATTAAATGAGAAACTCTATCTTTATTAATATCTAGTACCTCTGGGAAACATTAATGAGATACAGAGCTAAGTTTGAGATTCACCTCTATTATTAGCAGAACGCTGTTTTTTCCTTTACATAAAAAATAGGTTTAAAAAGATAATCTTGGCCAAACCCAATACAAATATTCTAGGTCCTATATAAATTCCTACATATGTACTTCAGTTAAAAAAAATTTAGATCCTCATATACTTTTGTATGTGTGGGAGAAATTTGTTTTTGTTTAGAAAGGTAGAAAATATGGATAAATTATTTGGGGAATCTAAATGTTAATGGAAAGCTTATTACAAATTATAGGGACTTGGCTGGGTGTGGTGGCTCATGCCTGTAATCCCAGCACTTTGGGAGGCTGAGGTGGGCGGATTGCTTGAGGTCAGGAGTTCAAGACCAGCCTGGCCAATATGGTGAAAACCTGTCTTTACTAAAAATACAAAAATTAGCCAGGCATGGTGGTGCACGATTGTAGTCCCAGCTACTCAGGAGGCTGAGGCACGATAATCGCTTGAACCTGGGAGACAGAAGTTGCAGTGAGCTGAGATCATACCACTGCACTCCAGCCTGGGTGACACAGCGAGTCTCTGTCTCACAAAAAAAAAAAAAAAAAAGAAAAGAAATAAAAAAAAAAGAAAAGAAAAGAAAGAAAGAAATTACAAGGACTCTTTAGGATTCCAAGGGAAAAAAGCTAAAGAAAAAAATTAATGGAAAAAGAAATCAGACATTTGACATTTTACGATGAAGGGCTAATGACAAGAAAAAGTCTAAGATAAAGGAGTTAAAAAAAAAAAAAAAAAAAAAAGCCTGAGATGAATGAGGAAAAGAAAAATGTATCAGTGTCCTAAGAAATCAAAGCTGGTTAAATATAGGTACGTATACACCAGAAAGGGAAGGCATAACAAAGGAAATCAGTCTAGTCAAGTAAAGAACAAGTACAATTATGAAAGGACAAGACCTAAGAAATTAGAGAATATACTTTACTAGGGTCATAACACAGGAAAAAAATATTAGCTTTTGCCTCTATTTTTTCAAAGTTTAAATACAGAAAATTATACTTATTATAAAAGAGGGAAAAATAAACCAGATTGGAGCAATTTTTATACTATCTTTTAACATTTGAATTAATTGGAATCAACAGAGCCAAATAATATATACCCTTCTTCTGCATTCCCAAAGCATTAAAATATATATAATACAGTGGGCCTTCCATATCCATGGTTCTGCATCTGTGGATTCAACCAACCGCAGATCAAAAATATTAAAAAAAATTTAAAAAATACAAAATTTAAAATACAATGTAGTAACTATTTACATATAATTCGATTTTTTTTTTTTTTTTTTTTAAGAGTTAGGGTTTCACTCTGTCACCCAGACTGAAGTGCACTGGCACGATCATAGCTTACTGTAGCCTTGAACTCTTGGGCTCAAGTGATCCTCCCACCTCAGCCTCCTGAGTAGGTGGGAGTACAGGCGCAAGCCACTACACTTGGCAACATTTACTTTGTATTAGGTATTGTATAAGTATTCTAGAGATGATTTAAAGCATATGGGAGGGTGTTCATTAGTTATATGCAAATACTATGCCATTTAATATAAGGGACTTGAGCATCCATGGATTTTGGTATCTTCAGGCAGCAGCCTGCAACCAATCCCCTACAGAAACTGAGGCACGACTCTACTCCCTTATTCATCTGCAACACTGCCTGACAGTAAATACTAATATATTGGCAGTACAGATTAGTGATTACTGGCTACATCAATAAAACAAAATTCCACTCATTTGGACTATGATACAATTTGTGATAATCTGTAGTACAATTTACCAAAACTTTTTAATTACCATCAGCAAAATATGTATGCACAATCCATCTGTTTTCAAGCACGTTTGAAGCACCTATTTTCCTAAAACTATAGGGCAACTAAAAATCACTCTTAGACATATCCCCTAGGAGCTACCAAATTAAGTAGTAATTGCTACCGTACTTTGAATTATGCTTATACTTTAAAGCAAAGTGTATTTTTTAAACATTTTTTTTTCAAACTTCTTTTTTTTTCCTTTTAGACAGAGTCTCACTCTGTCAGGAGTGCAGTGGCACGATCACAGCTTACTGCAGCATCAACCTCCTGGGCTCAGGCAATCCTCCCACCCCAACCTCTCAGGTGGCTGGGACCACAGGCATGTACCCTCATAGCCAGCTAATTTTTTGTATGTTTAGTAGAGACAGGGTTTTGCCACATTGCCCAGGCTGGTCCTGAACTCTTGGGCTCAGGCAATCTGCCCACGTTGGCCTCCCAAAGTGCTGGGATTACAGGTGTGAACCTGTAATTTCACCAAATTACCAGCCAAATTTATTTATTCCTTACATTGACTGTACATGTATATCATGTACAACATGATGATGCTTGGAAGTACATATATACTGTGGAATGGCTAAATCTAGCTAATTAACAAATGCATTACCTCACATAGTTATTTTTGTGGTGAGAACAATCAATATCCACTCTTAGCATTTTCAAGAATACAATATACCATGATTAACTATAGTCACCATGCTGTACAATAGGATCTCTTGAACTTATTCCTCCTAACTGTAAATATGTATTCTTTGAATGAATCTTCCCCAATTCCTTTTCTCTCCAATCTATACAGCCTCTGAGAACCATTACGAAGTGTATTCTTTAGAAAGATTTTTAAATGTGTATATTCTGCTAATTCAGATTGATCTATTTTTAAAATACATTTTTTTCTTTTTCTTTCTTTTTTTTTTTTTTGAGATGGATCTTGCTCTGTCACCCAGACTGGAGTACAATGGTGCAATCTTGGCTCACTGCAACTTCTGCCTCCCACAATGGTGCAATCTTGGCTCACTGCAACTTCTGCCTCCCAGGTTCAAGAAGTTCTCCTGCCTCAGCCTCCTGAGGAGTTGGGATTACAGGTGCCTGCCACCACGCCCAGCTAATTTTTTGTATTTTTTTTCTTTTAGTAGAGATGGGTTTTCACCATGTTGGCCAGGCTGTTCTCAAACTCCCAACCTTAGGTTATCTGCCTGCTTCGGCCTTCCAAAGTGCTGGGATTACAGGTGTGGGCCACTATGCCCAGCCTCTAAATACATTTTTCTTATGTGACCCTCAAAACCTAAGAAAAATATTTTATGACTCATCACAAAACATACTTAGGGCTTGCTAAATTTAGGAACCTTGTTATTTTAATAGAAAGTTTTGTAAGTGTATTAAAGAAATACTGAATCCTAGTGAATGAGGAAAATGGAAAATTATTTCCTGATAAAAGAATATAAGACACCATTTGCTATGGTCCAAATGTTTGTGCCCCTCCCAAATTCATGTTGAAACCTAAACCCCACTGTGGTGGTATTAAGAGGTATTAACATCACTCTTCCATTCTTATGTAAAGTCCTGCTACCATTCTGTCCAACTTTATGGTTTACATTAGGGACACACAAAATACCCTGGCCTCTTAATTCCATAAACACCTCATCTTGGGGACCTTCACCCCTGGTCTAGCCACATCCTGCTTTGTAACTATGTTACTTAATGAAATCTTACATTCAAACAACTCTTTCTCTCATCTCAATCTATTCTATTTATCTCTTTCAGATGTCCTAATATTATCAGTTCTCTGACCTTACTGAGAACTCTAGTACCCTGTTCTCTCCATGTTTTTCCATTATATGTGCCCTCTCCTACCTGGTATTAGAATGCATGCTCAAAAAGCTAGACTTTCTGGTTAAAAGTCTTGGCTTCACTACTTAATAACTATGACCTTGGGCAGGTTATTCAACCTCTCTGTGCTTCAGTTTCCACATTCATTCATTCAACTTATATTTCTGAGTGTCTTCTCTGTGCCAGATATTGTTTTCGGTGCTGGTGATTCAACAGTGAACAAGTAAAAAAAAAAAAAAAAAAAAAAAAAAAATCCCTGGAGCTTACATTCTAGTAGGGAAAAAACCAATACCATTTTGATGGGATTATTACAAGGTTTAAATGAAATACAAAGCATGAAAGTATTCAGACTAGTGCATAATACTATATAGCAAACCAATCAGCTATTATCACATTTCACTTTTTTCCTTATCCAATTTTGATTCAGTGATGCTCTTCTCAGCAGTTTCTCATTGGATGTGCCTGTCTATCAATTCCTCAGCGTCAGGGGAGCAGGACAAGGCCTGAGGTTGCTAGAGATTACTTCCTACCAAATCACTGTGTGCCATAAAAACATTACATTCTATGTGTGTTGTGTCCTGAAAAGGTTGCAAAGCACTGCTATTACCAGTTTTTACAATTCCCTTGCCCTACTGTTCTGCTGCTATACATCCATGAGGAAACACCATTCAGTCCAACTATCTTTTTTTTGTGCTCACACTTGAGTGCTGCAAAAGCAAAGTCACAGAAACTCAAAGATTTGA
Source organism: Macaca nemestrina (assembly GCF_043159975.1). Taxonomy (NCBI): domain Eukaryota; kingdom Metazoa; phylum Chordata; class Mammalia; order Primates; family Cercopithecidae; genus Macaca; species Macaca nemestrina. The sequence continues at coordinate 39,104,061 of NC_092137.1, forward strand.
ACTACTGTACACTTGAAGTCGTTAAAGTCAAATGGTCCTTCATCATTGCCAGAGAACTCTTTCTATTTCTAGCTGTATCTCCCATTTTCTACAGTTGGTACTTCAAACCTTTTTTTCTCTCCAACTTTCGACTCCTTCTGAACTCAGTTTAGATATATCTTCTTCCTGGAAGCTATCCCAAACCCCAAAGCCTCTATTAGTTGCCCCTTTCATGGTTTCCCATATACTCTTTACTCATAGAATATCACATTATGTTACTGACTACATATCTATCTGTATCTCCATTAAATCATAAGCCCTAAAAAGACAGGGGCCATATCATCTTTTTAAGAGATTACAGAACCTCCTTCCTAGGTGTTTAGATGATTCCCTCTCTCTCAATTGCTAGGAAATAATTCACTTACGACTTAAAATACATGTAACAACTGAAGATCAAAACATTAACAGAAATGTTTTTGGAATGTTAGCTGGCTTTAATAAAAGAAATGCTTGGACATATGCCACTCCTAAAAGTATGGGTATATCATTCTATCATCAAGAAATTGTTCAGTTTAGCTTACAAACAAAAAATGAATAGTTTAACAGCTGGAATATATATAAACTATCATATATGCAATACAGGCTGATTATCCCTAATCCAAAAATCCAAAATCTGAAACTTTTAGCTTCTTTTTTTTTTTTTTTTTTTTTGAGACAGGGTTCCACTCTTTCATTCAGGGCTTACTGGAGCTTCCATCTCCTGGGCTCAAGTGATCCTTGTGTCTCAGCCTCCTGAGTAGCTGGGACTACAGACTGGCACATGCCACCATGCCTAGCTAATTAAAAACAAATTTTTTTTAGAGATGGGGTCTCACTTTGTTTCCCAGGCTGGTCTCAAACTCCTGGGCTCAAGTGATCCTTCCGCTTTGGCCTCCCAAAGTGCTCGGATTACAGGCTTGAGCCACCACATCAGGCCAAAATTCAAAACTTCTAGACGCTGACATGATGCTCACTGGAACACTTCAGAGTTTGGGTTTTTGGATTTGGGATGCTCAGCCAGTAAGTATACAGCAAATATTCAAAAAAACAAAAAAAACAAAAAAAACAAAAAAAACCCCAAAACCTCAAAATCTAAAACACTTCTGTTCCCAAGCATTCTGGATAAGGGATACTCAACCTGTAAAGAGTAAAATCCAGGCTGCATTTTCTTATATACCATATATATATATATATGGAGCAAATTCTTTCCCCCTTCACTGACATTACAGCCAACACACAAATTAGATATAAAGTAAATACAAGACAACATTTGTCATACCTCTACATCTGAAGCACTTCGGGGCTGAGCTTGACATAGCATATTTAATAATTGCAAAATTAATTCTTCAACATACTGAAGAGCATCATCATTAGACTCGAGAGTAGGATGAACTTGCCCCTGGACCTATAAACAAAAAGCAAAGTAATTAAAACGTGGGTTCCATATCATTAAACAAATTTTTAAAACTTTAAAAAATGTGGGTTTGTGGCCGGGCACGGTGGCTCATGCCCGTAATCCCAGCACTCTGGGAGACTGAGGCGGACAGATCACCTGAGGTCAGGAGTTTGGGACCAGCCTGGCCAACATGGTGAACCCCCATCTCCACTAAAAATACAAAAACTACCCAGGTATGGTGGTGTGCGCCTGTAATCCCAGCTATCCAAGAGGCTGAAGCAGGAGAATTGCTGGAACCCAGGAGGCAGAGGCTGCAGTGAGCCAAGATCGTGCCACTGCACTCCAGCCTGGGCGATAGAGCAAGACTGTGTCTCAAAAAAAAAAAAAAAAAAAAAAAAAAAAAAGTGGGTTTGTACTTAAAAATGTGGTCTGGCTTGCAAGCACATATTTGAATGATACTGACCTAGAAGTCAGGAGTTCTCAACCCTTTTTCCCAGTCACAAAGTTATATGTTCCTGGAGATCCAGTTTACCTAACTAATTTCAGCATGTTTTTTCTCATACTGTGGTTACAATACATTGCAGAAATGGGGAAAGGGAGAGGCCGAGGTGATGATAAAAGATACAGTTTATATGATTTTTGCCAGGAACCAGTTAGAACATTTATTCAACATTCTGCTTGGGCAAAACTGAACTCCTATGGGCCTCTGACTGTTGTTTAATTTTACCATTCCTAATAAATGATAAAATCCAGGAAGAGCATATCTCATCAAATTCACCGGTGTATCTATGGCAGCAACGACTATGCAGGGCACATATATTACAAGCTTGAAAAATTTAAATAATATTTGTGAACACAAAGTCACCCTATATCAAAGGACACAAAATTTGTGACTGTCTATACTTTAGGAATATTGGTGGGCTAATAATCTTTACCTTCTTTCTCCTCAATCATTTCTTTAATTTTTTTTTTTTTAATTAAAAGTTTTACTTAAGAGTCCACACTGGAAAGCAGCCTTGACCATTTCTTCAGTTGAATCTCAGGCCAGTGGCCTCTGTAAAGCTTGCATGTTAATAAACAGCATGATAGTCTTTACTTGCATCCCTTTGTTCCTTACTAAATAAATGGCAAGAAAAGACAGTACCAGGAGAGAAACACTAACATGTTCCAAAACATGCTCAACTCTCCAACAAGTGGGTAGGGCACTTACTGGATGAAAGTGCACAGTACTCACTGGCTCAGAGCACACAATATGGCCTGTCCTACTACACTTCAATAACTGAGAGGGTGTGACAGCCTCAGTGTACAGGGAAAATTTTATAAACAGTGTACTAGACTGGGAGTGGTGGCTAATGCCTGTAATCCTAACACTTTGAGGCTGACCAATGAGGAACAGTTAAGGCCAGGAGTTCAGGACCAGCCTAGGCAACACAGGGAAAACCTGTCTCTACCAAAAAAAAAAAAAAAAAAAAAAAAAAAGCCCAGTAGGCTGGCACATGCCTGTAGTAGTCCCCACCTACTCCAGAGGCTGAGGTGGAAGGATCGCTTAAATCCAGGATGCCAGGGCTGCAGTGAGCTATGATTACACCACTGTACTCCAGCCTGGCCAACAGAGGGAGACCCTGTCTCAAAACAACAATAAAAGATAATATCCTATATAATAATTCTTAAAAAGTACATATATGGCCGGGCATGGTGGCTCAAGCCTGTAATCCCAGCACTTTGGGAGGCCGAGATGGGTGGATCACGAGGTCAGGAGATCGAGACCATCCTGGCTAACACAGTGAAACCCCGTCTCTACTAAAAAATACAAAAAAATAGCCGGGCGAGGTGGCGGGCGCCTGTAGTCCCAGCTACTCCGGAGGCTGAGGCAGGAGAATGGCGCAAACCCGGGAGGCGGAGCTTGCAGTGAGCTGAGATCCGGCCACTGCACTCCAGCCTGGGCGACAGCGCCAGACTCCATCTCCAAAAAAAAAAAAAAAAAAAAAAAGTACATATATGTATACGTATACATATATATGTATGCATTCATACACATTTTAAAGGCAAACAGCATTGTAACAATCCAGAACTGCATTAAGAGGTACTACATAGATTATGAGCTTTAAAACAAAATTTATTTATTTATTATTTTTTTGAGACAGGGTCTCACCCTGCCACCCAGGCTGGAGTGCAGTGGCGTGATCTCGGCTCACTGCAACCTCCGCCTCCTGGGTTCAAGCAATTCTCCTGTCTCTGCCTCCCTAGTAGCTGGGATTACAGGGACCTGCCACCATGCCCGGCCAATTTCTGTATTTTTAGTGGAGACGGGGTTTCACCACGTTGGCCAGACTGGTCTCAAACTCCCGACCTTAGGTAATCCACATGCCTTGGCCTTCCAAAGTGCTAGGATTACAGGCATGAGACCTTGTGTCTGGCCTAAAACAAATTTTTCTTAACAATTTAATTTTACAGGTGAAGAAACCCAGAAGGCTTAAATCATTTGCCCAAGAAGTTCTGATATTGAGTACAACAATTAGCAATCTGATTATAATTTATCTGTTTAGAAGTATCTCCACCCTGTTAGGTGACTGGATGGTTGCACAGTTAAAACAATAGAGAGTGTGTACTAGAACCCAGAATTCATAATTCTGAGTTCTGTGCTCTCCATTCACTATACCACCACACTCTGATTAATGTGTGTAGGTATCAAACCATATAAACTTATTCCTCTTCAATACTTAGCATGACCTTTAAAAAAAAAAACCCTGGAACTTGCAAAAGTTTTCTTTTTGTACACCAATTTGCATGCCCCCAATGGCTTAAACTGTCTTTTCAGATAACCTTTATCTTAATGACCAACATCTTCATTTGGCAGTGAATGCTAACACCATATGGTGGGCTATTTCTATCTGGTTCTCTCAGTCAAGTTCATTTCTGAAAACTCTTTCCTTAGTACTAGGACATACTCTATTCAATTTCTTCCCTACTTTCCTTATTCCTTTTCCATGTCCTTGTAGAGTTCCATATCTTCCTCCATTCCTCCACCCCTTCTACTCTTGATTGTTCACTCCCTTCTCTTCTGCCCCCTAAATAACCTCATTTACTTCCACGTTTAACAGTCACCTGTATGGATAACCCCAAATCTATCCCTAGTCCTGATTTCTCTCCTCAGTTTTAGACCCAAACTTCAAATTATCTGTGAGATAGTTCCACCTATTCTACCAAAATCTTAAATTTAACATGAAAAAAAGAACAACTTAAGTTTTTTAGAAAAACACAATATAGACTGCTCCTGATTTCACTTAGATGTAGTCCTGGAAAACGTAGCTATAATTGGGGGGTTACATTCCAGTTCAAAGCCCCAGCATCACATAAACTATAGCTACAGATTTATAAAACCACAGACTTAGAGTTAAAAGGGACTTTAGAAGTCATTTAACTAAGTCCTTCTATTTACTGTATTTATTTATTTGAGACAGAGTCTTGCTGTCGCCCAGACTGGAGTGCAGTGGTGCGACCTTGGCTCACTGCAACCTCCACCTCCCGGGTTCAAGCAATTCTCCTGCCTCAGCCTCCCAAATAGCTAGGATTACAGGTGACTGCCACCACGCTGGGCTAATTTTTTTTTAGTATTTTTAGTAGAGACAGGGTTTTACCATGTTGGCCAGGCTGGTCTCGAACCCCTGACCTCAAGTGATCCGCCCACTTTGACCTCCCAAAGTGCTGGGATTACAGGCGTGAGCCACTGCACCCAGACAGTCCCTCTATTTAGACGATGAGAAAGAAAAAGGAGACACCCACAATCCAGTCACTAACTGTAAATACTGAACCCAGGCCTCTTGGCTCTTTCCACTAAACTCTTGACTGTTGAACCTGGAGGAATCTGCAGAGTACCCTAGTAGACCCATAAGTGTAGGGAGTGGATGCCCATGGACCATATCTACTTACATAGTGGGCTTCCATATAAAACTTGGCTTGAAGTATGTTGTCATACTATTTAATACACATCTATCTCACGTCATAAATGCAAATACAGTCCTATAAATCTTTTTAATTTGAAAAGGGAAAATCATCATTGGTTACACAAAGGACCGCAATGTTTATAAGTTATATAAAATATTAAAAATCTGACATAAATCTCAAATGTTAGAGAAGATAATAAATGTTAAAATGAAAATATTTCATCAACAATTCTAATTACCTTTTAAAAATATCAAAGGCCTTTGAAGAAACGGTCTAGACATCCCAAAACATGTTTTAGAAAGTATTCAAGAAAGTATGATTAAGTTTTTTTGTAAAGTTCATTGTTTTTCAAAGAAGCCCTTGTATATAATTCTTCACTAATATAGCTCCATTTCCAGCTGCTCTTCAATTTACACTTTATGCTGATGCAATCTGAACTATTTGCAGTTTGCTAAAACACGGCATGCAGTTTCACTCACACTGTTCCCCATGCCTGTCATTCATTTTCTTAACTTTTTTTATCTGCCTATTTGGCTTTTTTTTTTTTTTCCAATTTTTTTTCTTTGTCCTCTTCTTCTAAGCTATTTGAATTTCAAAACCCAGATTACACCCCATTTAGGAAGACTTCCTTGTTTCTTATCTTTAAGGCAGAATTAATCTCATTCATTTAACTGATTTGTTGAATCTATTAAATACCAGACTCTTTGTTAGGTGCTGGATATACAGATATGAATCAAACATAATCCCTGCTCATATGGTCCTTATACTCTTCCCTGGGTTAATCCCTGTACTATGTACCACATTTCTGTTATTGGGTTTATCATGTTGACTTATAATTACATGTTCTCTTGTCTACTTCCTCTTTTGGACAGTGATGTTCCAACTGGGCAGGGCTTTATATACTTATAATTTTCTCCTTTTCACTCTAAACCTCTGACGATTCAGGGGATACTCAAGGCTTCTGTGTTATAGAGGTGAGGGGAATAAAATATTTCTTTCTTGGAATTAAAACTGAAAAGGTGTGATGGTAAGACTAGAGAGTCTGGTTGTGTTTGGCTGATTTCAGGAGCATAAGCCTTTAAAGCAGAAACCATTCACCATACAAAAACAGTTAGAACTAAAACAGATGTTAATTATATAGAGTTGTATATAGCCACAACGGTGAAAATGCAATGGTTAAAAACAACAATGTGATACTGCTTATAATTCTAGCACATATAATTCAAATGTTGATTAAGTTTGGCACTTTGTATAAGCAAAGCTTTGGAAATTCATATTCAGTTTTATTTATTGGTGGTTACTAATATCCAAAGAAGAACTATTAAATAAATCAAACAAATCATCAGTTGGCTTAAACAGAAAATAAGGCATGATGCCAACCGCACTTCTTAGCTTCTGGACATTAACCTTTCTCACATCTTAAAATCGTCAAATGGGAATCACAAAACTCATCCATGTATTTAAGAGATCGATAAACTGTTTTACCCCCTTGAAAACAAAAATAAAACTTAAAAACTCTTAACTGAAAAACAAAGGCAATGATCCATACTTAAAAGGCAAGCAGAGTACCAACTCCTAAAAATACACAGGCTGTTCTTTATTCTTTCAAGAAGATGCTGTTAGGATATTTCTTTAGATAGCAAACAGAAGTAGTATTATATTTCACATGTAGGCAGAATAAAAACACTTCTATTCCATGAGATAGTGTTACAGCCAAAGTGCTCCATTTCATCATAAATGGTACTCAGACACATTTAATAGATCAAATGATCCAAGTTCTTCAACTCTGTATAGAATAGGTTACCCTGTCAAATCTTACGGCAGTCTTCAGAGGCCATGTACAGCTGATTCTGAGTTGCATGTGTTTATGAGCAATTATAAATAAGCACTTCAAACTGGGTTTAAACTATGTGGGTTTTCCCAGTTTTGCCATTTAATGGCAAAACATCAATTACCTTTGCACCAACCTAATAGTTTTCAAAAAACATTACATTTTATACTTATGTTTACTGACAGAAAATTTCATATACTTTAACTGTATTTTCTTAAAGTAATTTAAATATTACTAAATAATTAACAACAGCCTGAATAAGAATTTTATAGTAATTGTTCTTTTAAGGAGTAATCACTATATTCAATTAAAGATGAAAACTCTGGAATTATAAACTTTCCTTAAGGACTACTCGATTCTATCTGGACAGTTCATTTTGTCTCTAGTAAGTTCCAGCAGATTCTGAAGTAACTTTGTTGGCTGTTATTGTCAGGTTTTATGGAATCTGAAAAGGCAAAGGGATTTAGGTATATATCAATTCCTAGTTGTTTGATAAGTAAGTCCTTCAAGTGTATTCAGGAACCCCTTGGGTAAACTGCCAGAAAATATTATGTTGAATTCTGATGAATCTTTCATATCGCTTGCTAGTTAATGGCTCTCTGGAGAACTGGAAAAGATTCTAAATTATGTTCTGTCATGTCTTGAGCTCAGATCTGCTACTTTTATTTATACACATAAAGACAGAATTTGAGATAAAACTGGTATTCTCAAAGCTAAATAATAAAGATTGGAATCATCAAAATCTCTTTCTTAGTGTTACAATTCTTTAGTCAATGTTTGATGCTTTAGGTGCTTATTTGTCCTCACTCTGAGGTTAAAAACCAAGGCAAAAATCTTCCATCAAGAAATAAAATTTAAGACCAGCTTGGGCTGGGAGCGGTGGCTTACGCCTGTTATCCCAGCACTTTGGGAGGCTGAGGTGGGTGGATCACCTGAGGTCAGGAGTTTGAGACCAGCCTGAGCAACATGATGAAACCCTGTGTGTACTAAAAACACAAAAATTAGCCAGGTGTGGTGGTGCCCACCTATAATCCCAGCTACTGGGGAGGCTGAGGCAGGAGAATCACTTGAACCCAAGAGGTGGAGGCTACAGTGAGCCAAGATCGTGCCACTGCACTCCAGTCTGGATGAGAGTGAGAGTGAGACTGCATCTCAGGGAAAAAAAAAAAAAAAAACCAGACCAGCCTGGCCAACATGGTGAAACCCCATCTCTAACAAAAATAAAAAATTAGCCAGGCGTGGTGGGGCACACCTGTAGTCCCAACTGAGGCAGGAGAATTGCTTGAACCCAGGAGGCAGAGGTTGCAGTGAGCAGAGATGGTGCCACTGCACTCCAGCCTGGGTAACAGAGTGAGACCATCTCGGGGGGGGGGGGGAAGAAAAATTAAATTTAAAAAGACAAAAATCAAACAAATCAGAGCACTTACATCTTTCCCATAAACAAACTAAAAATATTTTCTCTGGCTGGGTGCGGTGGCTTATGCCTGTAATCCCAGCACTTTGGGAGGTCGAGGCAGGCGATCAACTGAGGTCAGGAGTTCAAGACCAGCCTGACCAACATGGAGAAACCCCATCTGTACGAAAAATACAAAATTAGCCGGGTGTAGTGGCACGTGCCTGTAATCCCAGGTACTTGGGAGGCTAAGACAGGAGATTCGCTTGAACCTGGGAGGTGGAGGTTGCGGTGAGCCAAGATCGCGCCATTGCACCCCGGCCTGGGCAAAAAGAGCAAAACTCTCTCTCAAAAAAAAAAAAAAAAAATTGTCAGGCATGGTGGCACATGCCTGTAGTCCCAGCTATTCGGGAAGCTGAGGCATGAGAATCACTTGAAACTGGGAGGCAGAGGTTGCAGTGAACCAAGATTGTGCCACTGCACTCCAGCCTGGGCGACAGAGCAAAACTCCGTCTCAGAAAAAAAAAAGGCATAGAGACCAAGAACAAAATGATGTGTTGGGGCAACTAGGTTGGACCATGGACCAAAGAGTACATGTAGGGAGACTGGAAGGCCCAGGTTGCATATCATGCTAAAGAGTTGGGAAGTGATCAGGGTAGCAGAAAATAATTTTAAGGTTTTAAATGAGACATGGACATTTGGACTGTTTGCTGAAGTAAAAAATGTCAGTATGAAGGATGGGTTAAAAGAGATGAGGCTGAAGGAAACAAAACTAGTTGGAATGATGCCACAGGCTCTGTAAGAAGAGAGAATGAAGACCTGGACCGAGGCAGAAACAGTGGGAGGTGGGAAAGAATGGCCTGTTAAGGTAAAAGGAGGTAGGCTGGGATAACTATTTTTTTGGGTGGTGGGGGCATCAACAAGAGAGAACCACCAACTTAGGATAGGAAATACTAGAAGACAATATTTTCCAGGAAAGATAAGAAATTCAAGTCTGACATGAGTTTAAGGTTCCTGTATTACATCTAGGGAAACAAACCTGAAATTCTTTTATCAAGTGGCTCCTACATTTTTTTCAACCTTTTTTTCTCCTTTAAAAGAAGGAAAGAAATAAAGAAAAGCAACAGTTAATAAATAAAAAACAAACTTGAGAGTCAGGTGTGGTGGTTGACGCCTGTAATCCCATCCACTTGGGAGAGGCTGAAGCGGGAGGATTACCTGAGTCCGAGACCAGCCTGGACAAAACAGAGAGACTCCCTCTCAAAATATTATAATAAATGTTTAAAATTAAAAAAATTAAAAACAAAGTTGATACTTTGAAAAGTACTAATAGAAAAATTGCTAAAAGATCAAGAAAAAAAGAGAAGGCACAAATATTACTGTATTATACACAAGAAGGAGGGGCATGACTACAAACATAGCAGTTTAAAAAGAGAAAATTATGAGAAACTTCAAGAAAAGCTTTAAACATTTAGGTAAAGTGAACAAATTCCTAAAAATTGTAAATTATCAAAACTGACTCAAGCCGGGCGCGGTGGCTCAAGCCTGTAATCCCAGCACTTTGGGAGGCCGAGACGGGCGGATCACGAGGTCAGGAGATCGAGACCATCCTGGCTAACACGGTGAAACCCCGTCTCTACTAAAAAATACAAAAAACTAGCCGGGCGCGGTGGTGGGCGCCTGTAGTCCCAGCTACTCGGGAGGCTGAGGCAGGAGAATGGCGTGAACCCGGGAGGCGGAGCTTGCAGTGAGCCGAGATCCGGCCACTGCACTCCAGCCTGGGCAGCAGAGCGAGACTCCGTCTCAAAAAAAAAAAAAAAAAAAAAAAAACACACACACACACACAAAACTGACTCAAAAAGAAATAAAACATTTCTAATAGTTTTCTAATCATTAAAGAAATTGTATCAAAGGTTTAAAATCTTCCCACAAAGAAGGTAATTTTATCTTTCCAGAAATAGACAATTCCAACCTCATACAATGTGTGCTGTGTACAACTGACACTAAACCAAACCAACACTATCTAGGAAAGAATAACTGCTCATGGACATAGATGAAAAAAAATCATAAACAAAAGTAGCAAACTGGGCCGGGTGTGATGGCTCATGCCTGTAATTCCACCACTTTAGGAGGCTGAGGCTTGAGCTCAAGAGTTCAAGACCAGTCTGGGTAACAAAGCAAAAACCCATCACTACCAAAAACACAAAAATTAGCCAGGCGTGGTAGCACACACCTGTGTTCCTAGCTACTGGGGTGGCTGAGGTGGGAGAATTGCTTGAGCCCAGGAGGCGGAGGCTGCAGTAAGCCAAGATCACACCACTGCACTCCAGCCTGGGTGACAGAGTGAGACCTTACCTTAAAAAAAAAAAAAGAGTAGCAAACCAAATTTAGATATGTTTAGAAAAGATACTACACCATGACTGACTTGGGCTTATTTCAGGAACTGAGACTGGTTCAACAAAAGTAAATCTTTTGTGATTCCTGCAATAACAAAATAAAGGGGAAAAATGACAATAGACACAGAAAAGGTAACAATTCATGGTTCCTAACAAATATACAAGCAAAAACTTAGGTCCTAGAAATAGAAGAACATTTCCTAAACTTGATAAAGGATATAAGCAAAAAGCCTACAACAAAAATCATAATCAAGAGTGCAATACTAAAAGAACTACCTTTAAAACCAGGGACAAGACAAGGATACCTACTATCACAATGTCTACTCAACATTGTCTGTAGGTCCTAGCCAATAAGACAAAAAAGATTGGAAAGGAAGGAATATAACTGTTATTATTTGCAGGTAATATAATTATTCTAATTGAAAACCCAAAAGAATCCATAGAAAAATTACAAGAGTTAATAAGTGAGTTTAGTAAAATTGTTGAAATAATTTATAAAAGATAGTTGTACTCCTACATAAGCAAAACACAGAAAATAGAATTTTTTAATGATAGTTGCAAAAATAAAATACAGTAACCATGAAAATAATCTTATAAAATGTGTCTAAAACCTTTATGGGCCGGGCATGGTGGCTCACGCCTGTAATCCCAGCACTTTGGGAGGCCAAGGCAGGTGGATCACATGAGGTCAGGAGTTCGACACCAGCATGACAAACATGGTAAAACCTTGTCTCTACTAAAAATACAAAAATTAAATGAGTGTGGTGGTGTGCATCTGTAATCTTAGCTACTTGGGAGGCTGAGGCAGGAGAATCGCTTGAACCCAGGAAGCGGAGGTTGCAGTGAGCCGAGATCATGCCACTGCACTCCAGCCCCAATGACAGAGTGAGACTCCTTCTCAAAAAAAAAAAAAAAAAAAAAGATCCTTTATGAAGAAAAATTTTTAAACTTTAATGAACGACATTTAGAAGACCTTAAATAGTATTAATGAAGTACCATAATATCTCATGATGTCAATTCTCCCATACTCTAAACATTATAATTCCTATTAAAATTGAAACAATTTTCCGAAAAATTGAGATGTTGATCCTAAATTTAGAAGAGCCAAGAACAACTAAGGCACTCCTATAAAGAAAAATCAGGCAAAAAACTATTTTTCCTGTCAGATAAAGACATGATTAAGCTACAATGATTAAGACAGTAAGATATTAGTGCAGAAACAGAAAGACCACCATAATGGAGATCCTGTAGGAAAAGAATATAAAACAAAGAGCCAGTAGTATAGATTCATGAGGAAAGGATGGATCATCCAATATATAGTGCTAGGACATTGGCAAATTATTCCCTATCACATACCATATATAAAAACCAACTGAAAATGGATCAAGTACATAACGGTGATAAGCAAAAGATTCAGAAATGTTTAGTAAAAGCATAGCAGGATATCTTTATAACTTGAGTTAGGAAAGAATTTATTTAAAAAGACACAAGAAGTATAAAATGAAGAAAAATCCTAATTCAATTTCATTACGAACTATTGCTTAATCAACACATCACAAAAAGTGGAAAGATAAGTCACACACTGGGACACATATAACCTACGAAGGAAATATCCAGGATAAATAATGACAAAGTATTTAACAAAAACAAACCCTCAATTTTCTAAAATGGACAAAAGTCATGTACAGACATTTCATGGGAGGGGAAACACAACTGCACCATAAATATTAGAAAGGTGCTCAGCCTCAATCTCAATCTCTAGCCTCAGCCTTGCATTTATTTGTCTTCAAGTAAATACAAATAAAAACTACAAGACATTATTTTACACCTACTATTTTGACAAAAATTTTAAAATATAAGAGTATCAAGTATTGGTAAAGATACAAAGAAATGTGAATTTTTACCCATTACTGGTGGGAATAAAAAAATAACAATTTGGATTAAAGTTTAACATTATTTAATAAAGTTAAACACACACACACACATTATGATACAGCAGTTCTACTTCTAAATACATTATAGGAGGGGTCCCCAACACCTGGCTGCCAACCAATAAATCCCCCAAACCCCATTAGGAATCGGGCTGCACAGCAGGTGAGCAGCCTACCAGGGAGCATTACCACCTGAGCTCCATCTGTCAGATCAGTAGGAGCATTAGATTCTCATTGTCATGGGACCGTGAAACCTATTGTGAATTGTGCATGTGAGGGATCTAGGTTGCACACCTTATGAGAATCTAATGCCTGGTGATCTGAAGTGGAACAGTTTTATCCCAAAAACATTCCCCCACCATGGAAAAACTGTCTTCCACAAAACCAGTCCCTGGTGCCAAAAAGGTTGGGGACTGGTTAGGCACAGTGGCTCATGCCTGTAATTCTAGCACTTTGGGAGGCCAAGGCGGGCAGATCATGAGGTCAAGAGTTTGAGACTATCCTGGCCAACATGGTGAAACCCCGTCTCTACTAAAAATACAAAAATTAGCCAGGCATGGTGGCATGCGCCTGTAGTCCCAGTTACTCGGGAGGCTGAGGCAGGAGAATTGCTTGAACCTGGGAGGCGGAGGTCACAGTGAGCCAAGATCACGCCACTGCACTCCAGCCTGGGCGATAAGAGCAAGACTCTGTCTCAAAAATAAATAAATAAATAAATTGGATGAGGACTGCTACATTATAGAACTCTTACATGTGTGCAACAGATGAACAGGCACAAAAACATTAACAGCAGTGCTTAAAAAGCAAAACTTGGAAATAACCAGAATGTCCATCAACATTAGAATGGACCAATACATTGCTGTAGATTTAGAAAACGAGTATTACTTACCAGCACAAACGAATGACCTAAAAGTTACACACAATAACATAAATGAAATCTCAAAAACATAAAATGAGGCAAAAATATAAGTTACAGAACAATATAAACAATATGATCCATTTATATCAAGTTCAGAAAAAAGCAAAACCAAAGTATATTCATTGTTTATTAATGTATACATATGTGACAAAACTATAAAGTAATTTAAGTACTTGATTAATCTAAAACTCAGCTATTACCTCCAGGGGAGGGGAAAGAAGATGCAATCAGTTAGGAAACTACAGAAGCCTTTAAAAATATCAGAAATACTTTTTTTTTTTTTTTTTTTTGAGACGGAGTCTCACTCTGTTGCCCAGCCCAGGCTGGAGTGCAGTGGTGCAATCTCGGCTCACTGCAACCTCCACCTCCTGAGTTCAAGCGATTCTCCTGCCTCAGCTTCCTGAGTAGCTGGGATTACAGGCATGTGCCACCATGCCCGGCTAATTTTTGCATTTTTAGTAGAGACAGAGTTTTACCATGTTGGTCAGGCTGGTCTCAAACTCCTGACCTCGTGATCTGCCTGCCTTGGCCTCCCAAAGTGCTGGGATTACAGGCGTGAACCACTGTGCCTGGCCAGAAATACTTCATTTTTTAACCTGTATGTTAGGTACATACACGTTCATTTCATTATTATTTAAACCAGTGGTCTCCAACCTTCTTGGCACCAGGGACTGGTTTTGTGGAAGACAATTTTTCTACAGACTTGGGGAAGGTGGGTGGGGAAGCATGCGTAAAGTCAGTGGTCCCCAACCGTTTTGGCACCAGGACCAGTTCTGGGCAACACAACTTTTCCACACACTCGGATGGGCAGGATGGTTTCGGGACGATTCAAGTGCATTACATTTATTGTTTACTTTATTTCTATTATTACATTGTAATATGTAATAAAATAATTATACAACTCACCATAATGTAGACCCAATGGGAGCCCTGAGCTTGTTTTTCTGCAACTAGACGGTCCCGTATGGGGGGATGGGAGACAGTGACAGATCATCAGGCATTAGATTCTGGTAAGGAGTGTGCAACCTAGATGCCTCACATGCACAGTTCATAATGGGGATCGTGCTCCTGAGAATTGAATGCCTCCACTGATCTGAAAAGAGGTGGAGTTCTGGCGGTAATGCAAGTGATGCTGAGTGGCTGTAAATACAGATGAAGCTTTGCTCACCTACCCATTGCTCACCTCCTGCGGTGCGGCCTGGTTCCTAACATGCCATGGACCAGTATCAGTCTGTAGCCTAAGGGTTGGGGACCCGTGATTTAAACTGAACATTTAAACTGAAGTTATATGCACTCTTAAATGTATATTTCTTTTTTTTTTTTTTTTTTTTTTTTTTTGAGACAGAGTCTTGCTCTGTTGCCCGGGCTGGAGTGCAGTGGCCGGATCTCAGCTCACTGCAAGCTCCGCCTCCTGGGTTCACGCCATTCTCCTGCCTCAGCCTCCCAAGTAGCTGGGACTACAGGCGCTCGCCACCTCGCCCGGCTAGTTTTTTGTATTTTTTAGTAGAGACGGGGTTTCACCGTGTTAGCCAGGATGGTCTCGACCTCCTGACCTCGTGATCTGCCCGTCTCGGCCTCCCAAAGTGCTGGGATTACAGACTTGAGCCACCGCGTCCGGCTTAAACGTGTATTTCAAAGCTTTAAGAAATTAAAATATTATTATTCTAGTTTTGAAAGTCTTAAGTGTTTTCTTCAATGAATGTTACAAAATACAAATAGTATATCACTTTTTTTTTGTTTGAGACAGAGTCTCACTCTGTCACCCAGGCTGGAGTGCAGTCGCACCATCTCGGCTCACTGCAAGCTCCGCTTCCGGGGTTCACACCATTCTCCTGCCTCAGCCTCCCAAGTAGCTGGGACTACAGGTGCCTGCCACCACGCCCGGCTCATTTTTTCTGTATTTTTAGTAGAGACGGGGTTTCACCATGTTAGCCAGGATGGTCTCAACTTCTTGACCTCGTGATCCACCTGCCTCGGCCTCCCAAAGTGCTAGGATTACAGGCATAAGCCACCGGCAGCACCTGGCCAATAGTATATCACTTTTTAAAGTACACAAAAATACTCCTCTTTTTAATTTGGATGCTGAGTATTAAGAAAAACAAATAAATTGATACAACTATAAACCCGGTCCTGGTATTTAGGCATATGAGATTTTACAAGTTTTTAACTGCAATTTTGTTTTTGCACTGATAGCCTAGTAATAACCAAATTAGAATTTGTTGGCTATCAATAGAGAATATTTTATAAGCAACAGAAACCATTTAAAAATTTGGAAGAATTATGATAGGCTAGCTAAAATACAACCTACAAAATAATTTTTGTGAGGCCAAGAACAGTGGCTCACGGGTATAGTACCAGCACTTTGGAAGGCTGAGGCAGGTATATTGGTTGAGCTGAGGAGTTCAAGACCTACCTGGGCAACACAGTGAGACCTTGTCTCTCCAAAAAAATAACCAAAAAATTAACTGGGCATGGGTGGTCCCAGCTACTCTTCCATATATTTCTGCTTAGCTAATTCAAACTATGAACGCACCCATAGCCGCATCATACTTCTATCCCGAGGACTTCAAATCCTACTTCCACTAACAAGACCTGCCTCGAAAACAAGAACAAAAAATAATTTTTGTAGCTGTAATGCAAGATGGTGCTTATTTATTAGTAAAGAATGTTCATAGTGGCTGGTTGTGGTGGTTCAGGCCTCAATCCCAGCACTTTGGGAAGTGTAGGCGGGCGGATCACTGGAGGTCAGGAGTTTGAGACCAGCCTGGCCAACATGGTGAAACCCCGTCTCTAATAAAAATACAAAAATTAGCCAGCCATGACAATGTGCAGCTGTAATCCCAGCTTCTTGGGAGGCTGAGGCAGCAGAATCACTTGAACCCTGGAGGCAGAGGCTGCAGTGAGCCGAGATCGCGCCACTGCATTCTACCTTGGGCGACAGAGTGAGACTCTGTCCTCGGAAAAAAAAAGAAAAAGAAAATTTGCCAAGCACGGTAGCTTACACCTGTAATCCCAGCACTCTGGGAGACCAAGGCAGGTGGATTATCTAAGGTTAGGAGTTTGACACCAGCCTGGCCAACATGGCGAAACCCTGTCTCTACTAAAAACACAAAAATTAGCCAGGCGTGGTGGCAGGTGCCTGTAATCCCAGCTACTTGGAAGTCTGAGGCAGGAGAATCACTTGAACCCAGGAGGCAGAGGTTGCAATAAGCGCCACTGCACTCCAGCCTGGCCGACAGAGCAAGACTCTGTCTCAAAAAAAAAAAAAAAACAAAAAAAACAACAAACTCATAGTTATTAAATATTGGTAAATATTTTTATAAAAATTTGCTTATTCAACCTTTTTGATAAAACCAATTTTTAAAAAAATTTGTGGGTACACAGGTGCGTATATTTATGGGGTACACAAGACACCTGACACAGATATGTAACGCATAATAGTTACATCATGGTAAATGGGGTATCCATTCCCTCAAGCATTTACCCTTTGTGCTACAAACAATCCAATTATACTTTCAGTTATTTTAAAATGTACAATTAAATTACTACTGACTAGTCACCCTGTTGTGCTATCAAATACTAGGTCTTGTTCATTCTAATTACTTGTTGTACCCAGTAGCTATCCCCACAGAGGTATCTTACAGTAATAATCAAATTTTACTTTAAATTTATTTGAGTACAGGTTGAAATCTAGCTATGTCTGAGGCTCAAAAAAGAGCTTAGTGCTTGCTTCGGCAGCACGTATACTGAAAACAAAATGATACAGAGATTAGGATGGCTCCTGCGCAAAGATGACATATATATTTGTGAAGCGTTCCATTATTATTTTTTTTTAATTTTTTAAAAAAAGAGAGCTTAAGGCCAAAAATATGGATCTGGGATTCATCCAGTCACCCACAGGTGTCAAAGTCCAAATAAAAATGTAGATACAAACCTCCAAATTTAACATTTTATTTGGGAAGAAAGAATTGTAATTTGGGGCATAGATGTAGACTGGGTGGTCTTCAGTATGTCCAAACAACAAAGACATGGTTGGGGGTTTTATAAAGAGGAAGAAATGTTCTATGTGGTCTTGATAGAAAGTTTATTGGTATTAGTAAGGCTTTGGGGAGCTGGCAAACTCCAGTTGGTGAGCAAAATTAGTCCCAGAGTTGTAGCAAGTTATCTCAGCAGACGTAGATAAAACTGGTTTTTGTTTATATAAATAGGCAGTTTTAGTGGTGGACTTGCAGAGAATTACATTTCTAGAGCAATGCTACAGACCCTGAACACTTTTTCCCCTTGGCCCCTCTACTGATTTAGTTGGGTATGACAAAAATGACCCAATTCAGATGATTAACTTTCACACAGGTAATAGAAATAGTACAAGTAGATAAAAATCTCCCAGTCCAAGGTGGACAGGAGCAATTTAAAGCAGAATGGAATCTTGGGACACACCTACATCCAAGCAGCAAGCAGATGAAGATGAGGCAAAAGAATCAGGAAATGGTGGTTAGGGTATATTCTTAAGGAAGTCAGAAGAAGTAATACACAAAAGCCAGTCTCCAGGAGCTTCAAATGTTGCAAAACGCCAACAGAGTATTTTTAAACAATTAATGTAGCAATAGCACAGAATTAGTGGCCTTTGAGAGAGGAATATGAATAGAGTAGCTGGAGCAAAACCCAAATTATAAGCAGTTAAGGAATAGATGGTAGGAGGAAGAAGGGAAGAGGGATCTTGAATATAGACTGTTCTTGGAAAAAGTTTATTCTCATACCTTACAAGTAGAAATGCTAACTGATAGACTTTTTGAAAAGTAATCTGGCAACCACTATCGAAATTAAAAATATCCCCTTTGCCTAGAAAATCCACTTTTGGGAATTTATCCTGTAAAAATAAAAGGGTATACATACAAAGATTTTATTGCATAGTGGCAAAAAACAGAAATAATATAAATGACCACCAGTAAGGGAATGGTTGGATACATTGTGGAATATGATTATTATGGGCTAAATAGTGTCCCTCCAAAATTCATATGAAGTCCTAAGCCCCAGCACCTCAAAATGTGAATGTATTTTGAGATAAAGTCTTTAAAGAGGTAATTAAGTTAAAATGAGGTCATTAGGGTAGGCCTGAATCCAGTTCAAGACTGGCATCCTTAATAAGAGGAGGAAATTTGAATACAGAAGAAAGACCATGTGAAGAAACAGGGAGAAGACAGCCATCTCTAAGCCAAGGAGAAAGGCCTCAGAAAAAAACAACCCACCAATATCTTCATCTTGGGCTTCTAGCCTCCAAAACTGTGAGAAAATTAATTGCTGTTGTTTAAGCCACTCAGTCTGTGGTACTCTGTTATGGCACCCCTAACAAACTAATACAACTATATATGTAGCCATGAAAAAGAACAAATTAGAGCTATTAAGTGAGGTGTTTTTTTTTGTTTTGTTTTGTTTTGTTTTTTTTTTTTGAGATGGAGTCTCGCTCTGTCACCTAGGCTGGAGTGCAGTGGCACGATCTCAGCTCACTGCAAGCTCCGCCTCCCAGGTTCACGCCATTCTCCTGCCTCAGCCTCCCAAGTAGCTGGGACTACAGGCACCCTCCACCATGCCTGGCTAATTTTTTGTATTTTTAGTAGAGATGGGGTTTCACCGTGTTAGCCAGGATGGTCTCAAATCTCCTGACCTCGTGATCCACCTACCTCGGCCTCCCAAAGTGCTGGGATTACAACAGGCGTGAGCCACCGCCCTGCTAAGTGAGGTATTCTTAAGTGAGAAAACTCACAAAAAAAACGTAAAATACAGGGAATTCTCAAAAAAAAAAAAAAAACCCCACATATACATATATACACGTGTATGTGTAATTATAAATTAAGTACATATTTACACACGAGCATGACAGCGTGGAGAGAAATATGGAAGAATATAACCTTTGTTGTCAACATGGGTTATAAATGGTCCTGGGCAAGGCAGGGATGTGAATAGAAAAGGGGGAATGAATGAATCATTCCTCCCCTAAAGCTGTACTAAAAATTACTCATATTTAAGCACATTTATAACATTTATGTCTATGTGTATATAAAATAAAATATAAATTAATAAAAATTTTCATTGGTATGTGGTTTACGCCAGTGTATATATTAACCATGGGAAAGATATATTTAAAGTCCTTTCCCACAGAAAATAACTACACACATCAAATTCCAAACATGTGTCAAGTGCTAAATTCATATCATTTTTCATATGTTTTGCTTTAAAAACAGTATGACCTTCCTAAACAACTTTTTAAAAATATTACTATGTGATAACAGAGTTCCCACCAATAAAGCAAGGAACTGACTCAAGAAGAGTCTCTGATGGTTTTTTAGTTCCTCTTCAACTATGCTCTTTATCTTCCAAAAGTGGCATGTATCCCTATATCAATGATGTCCTGACACAGATGGGGTGCTTTATCAAATTCCCAGTGTTTTCTCTGCTAGTGTTCCCATCTATCTTATCCTATTTTTATTTTTATTTATTTATTTATTTGAGACAGGGTCTTACTCTGTCACGAGGCTGGACTGCAGTGGCGTGTTCACAGCTCACTGCAGCCTTGACCTCTTGGGCCCAAGTGATTCTCCCACCTCAGCCTCCTGAGAAGCTGGGACTACAGGCATACACCACTATGCTCAGCTAATTTTTTCATTTTTTTTTGTAGAAATGGGTGTCTTACTATGTTGCTGAGGATGGTCTCAAACTCCTGGGCTCCAGTGATCCTTCTCTCTCAGCCTCCCAAAGTATTGGGATTCCAGGCAGGGGCAGTTATCCTACCCTATTTTAAGTTTCAATCACATTCTAAGAGGTATATTTAAAGCTGGAATGGCAATTCACAATACATGTGATGTATGTCTACTGCCTATCATTGGCAGTCTTCCTTAAAATGCCAAGAGATGGCAACTGTGATCCAAGTGTCTTTCTACTATCTTCACCAATTAATTTGCTCATAACCTCTAAGCAGTAGATTCTAGTTTCCAGGAAACCAAAGCCATAACAAGCAACGAAAAAAACTTTTCAAATTCAAACTTCTCCAAATAAATCAGATTCCTTGATATATGACCACTTCACAGCAAACTGATTTACTAGATGAACTAAACAGATTTCTTCACATTTACAGAAACTATCATTTCTAGACAATAAAATGGTCAGTGTCATCTGTGAATTCCACCTACGAATTTTATCAATTTTTCAGACTTTCTGAGTAATGGAAAGGCTATATCCCAAATATGATACATGCACACATTCAACAGATAGTATAAGAGACACAACCCCCACCCTCAAGGAGCTTAGAAGTACAATAGGGGAACTAGACCATCAAACAAACAATTTATTTAAACATAATAATAAACAAAAGTATAACTATGTAAGAGGCAGAGTAGTAAGAAGGTTAAGTGTGAGCTACATTGTCTACATTAAAATATTTGTTCTTTCAATTACCAGAGTGTAACCCTGGGCAAATTACTCCTTCTGGTAATATTACATACCAATATATTGTCAGTCTTTAATAAATGTTACCTGTAGCTATTATTGATGTTCTTGTTAAAGTACAGGATACCATGAGGCTACTAAATGGCTGCCTAAGTTAACCTAGTGGTTCTGGAAAAGATTATAGCTGAAAGCTGAAGGGTGAGCAGAATTTAGGTGAAAAGTGTATTGGTGAAGTGAGAGGGATAACATTCTAGGCAAAGGAAGCAGACTGTATACAAGTGAAGGGGAGAGTGAAGGAAATGAAATTAAGAGATAGGGCCCAGATCACTGACCAGATACAGGTGCATATACGAAGATAAGGAATACTGTAAGATGAGCAGATGTTTTCATAAGTGGGAGAGGGAACAAGAGATCAAGAGTTCTGGACTCCATTATGCTTGAGATCTTTGAGACATGCAATTAGCAAACAGGCAGTTTAACATACTACATATTGGGAAGCAAGTCTGGATTACGTTTTTAATAATTTTATCATATAATGCCCTGTCCTATCAAAATAAGAAGTGATTAGATATTAAATCACTATAAAATAAAAATGCCCTTCCCTGACAATTCCATGTTGGTAGACAGGAAAGCTAGAGGAAAATTAGTGTAAAACAGGAACACTAGAAATGGCTTTTCCCCACATCTTTCTACTTTACTAAAACATGGCTGGATGTCCTAGGAAAGGACAGGAGTCTGTTGACTCCTGGGCTCAACTGTGACAAATACATTCTTCAAAAGGGAAATAGTCACGGTTGTGTGTGGTTTTTTTTTTTTTTTTTGAGACAGAGTCTCATTCTGTTGCCCAGACTGGAGTGCAATGGCACGATCTCAGCTCACTGCAACCTCTGCCTCCCCGGTTTAAGCGATTCTCCTGCCTCAGCCACCCAAGTAACTGGAATTACAGGCACCCGCCACCATGCCTGGCTAATTTTTGTATTTTTAGTAGAAACGGTATTTCGCCAATTTGGCCAGGCTGGTCTTGAACTCCTGACCTCAGGTGATCCACCCACCTCAGCCTCCCAAAGTGCTGGGATTACAGGCATGAGCCACTGCATCTGGTGACAGTTTTTGAAAATTATACTATTATGCACAAATGGTTGGGTATAGAAGCCGCTTCAATGCAAGGGAAGAGAAGAAAAACAATTCCACAGACTCACAGATCTGCTTTAGATTTCCAGATAAATCACATTATTTAGTATTTTATTAAGTATTCATATAGTAATACTTCATAAGAATACTTTCTTAGACAGAATAAAGTATCTTAGTTTTGTAAATATTAACCACTGCCAACATGGCAAGAACAGTGGCACTGTCATGTAACAGTCATGTTTACAATATAAAGTCGTCTTAAGTCTATGGTTCATGACTAACTTAGCAATTTTACATTTTTGGGGTGGCAAAACAATTAAACAGAATATTTACAATGGCCTCAATAACACCTGCTCTTTTCCTGGAGACTGCTAAGAGGAGTTGTAATCAGATCTGTCTTGGACATCTGACTTTATCTGTATAATCTTAGGCAACTCATTAAATCTCCAAAGTCTCAAGCGTCTCACCTGAAAATGGCAATTATCACCACCAGAGGATAACATGATGATCAAATGAGATAACATGTCAGAAAGTGCTTTATTTTATTTTTGAGACAGAGTCTCACTCTGTCACCCAGGTTGGAGTGCAGTATGCAATTTTGGTTCACTGCAACCTTTGCCTCCCCTCTCCTCCCAGGATCAAGAGGTCCTCCCACCTCAGCCTCTGGAGTAACTGGGACTACAGGTGCATGCCACCATACCCAGCTAATTTTTAATTTTTTTGTAGAGATGGGGCTTAGCCACATTGCCCAGGCTGGTCTTGAACTCCTGGGCTCAAGTGATCCTCCGGCCTTGGCTTCCCAAAGTGCTGGGATCACAGGCATGAGTCACTGCACGCAGCCGAAAGTGCTTTAAAATGTGGTAGAATGCTAAATAATTATTAGTAGTCCTTACTCACATTAACCACATGAAGTAAGGTGTAAATACTAACAGCTGAATTAAACATAAAAACTTAGATGATTATACTTTAACTCATCAATCTGATAAATTTCTCTTTAAAGATATACCAACAAAATCCAGTTTACCCCACTTTCCATCAGATAATCCCATGTATCAGTGGTTCTTAAACCATGCATAACAATAAACTGAAAAGGATTTTTTTTTTTTTTTTTTAATGCAGCATTCTAGGCCCCACCAATAGAAATTCTACTTTAGTATGCCTGGGATGGAGCCAAGGAAGTGACTTTTTTTTTTTTTTTTCAATTGTGGTAAAATACACACAACACAAAATTTACCATTTAACCATTTCTACATGCACAATTCAGTAGCATTGTTGTGCAACCATCACTACTATCCATCTCCAGAACTTTTTCATCATCTTGGCCTGGAACTCTGTACCAATTAAACAATAAATCCCCAATTCCTCCTCCCTGCAGGCTCTGGAAACTACCATTCTACTTTCTGTCTCTATGAACTGAACTATTCTAGGTATCTTAGAAGTGAAATCATGTAATATTTGTCCTTTTGTTTTTGGCTTCTTTTCACTTGGTAAAATGTTTTCAAGGTTCGCCCATGCTGCAGAACCGGAATTACATTCCTTTCTAGGGCTGAATAATATTCTATTACATGTATGTATATACTACATTTTATTTATCTATTCATCTGGTAACTGACATGTGGTTTGTTTCTACCTTTTGGCTATTGTGAAAAGTGCTGCCTGTAAACACTGGTGTACAAATATCTGTTCAAATCCCTGCTTTCAATTATTTGGAGTACACAGCTAGAAGTGGAATTACTAGATCATACGGTAATTCTATGGTTAGTTTTCTGATGAACTGCCATACTGTTTTTTACAGAAGCTATACCATTTTAGATTCCCACCAACAATGCACAAAGTTTCCAATTTCTTTACATCCATGTGGTTGTCCTTTGGTTTTCGTTTTTGGTTTTTTATTTTAAATAGCAGCCACCCTAATTGGTATGAAGTGGTATCTCACTGTGGTTTTCATTTCCATTTCGCTAATGATGAATGTGCCTTTACAAAACAAAACAAAACATCTCTCGTGATACTGATAGAGTGGCCAGTAAAGAGATCACATTCTTCATAAAACACTGATCCAATATTAGGCAGCCCTCAAAATAGGGAAGAAATGAGCAAGAAAGTTGACTCATAAAGTAGTGTTCAAAAGTAGCCAACCTGGCCCAGCACAGTGGCCCATACCTGTAATCCCAGCACCTTGGCCATCCCTGGCCAACATGGGCACATCACCCTGAGGTCAGGAGTTCAAGACTAGACCGGCCAACATGGTGAAACCCCATCTCTACTAAAAATACAAAAAATTAGCTAGGCATAGTGGCACACACCTGTAATCCCAGCTACTCGGGAGGCTGAAGCACGAGAATTGCTTGAACCTGGGAGGTGGAGGTTGCAGTGAGCCATTGCACCACGGCACTCCAGCCTAGGCAACAGAATAAGGCTCTGTCTCAAAAAAAAAAAAAAAAAGAAAAGAAAAGAAGCCAACCTAAAAAAGCTCCCAATGACCAAAGCTGCAACAATTTACACAACAAAATAAGTAGCAATACTATTGGATTATAACCCAAAAAGTAAAAAAAACATGTCCTTGAGTCTCCTACTAGAGGGCAGTGACTGTCTCACTTATCTTTATATCCTAACACTTCCCATGTTCATGGCACTAGTATAGTCAATCAACTGATGTAATCTTGGCTTTCATTTATCCTCTTTCTGAGATCTGAGTCTCACTCTTTTTATTGAAATAATCTATTTATAAAACCTCTGGTCCAGGCGAAACAGCTCACGCCTGTAATCCCAGTACTTTGGGAGGCCAAGGAAGGTGGATCATTTGAGGTCAGGAGTTCGAGACCAGCCTGGACAACATGGTGAAACTCAGTCTCTACTAAAAATACAAAAAAAACCAAAAAAAAAATTAGCCAGGCGTGGTGGCATGCGCTTGTAATCCCAGCTACTTGGGAGGCTGTGGCAGGAGAATCACTTAAGCCTGGGAGGCAGAGGTTGTAGTCAGCTGAGATCACACTACTGCACTCCAGTCTGGGCAACAGAGTGAGACCCTGTCTCAAAAAAAAAAAAAAAAAAAGAAAGAAAGAAAAAACAAAACCACTCTGTGCATAAACACTAAATGCAGACTACTAAATAGCAAATAATTCATCTTCAAATGGTAGCGCCTAGGGCTAGTTTAGTTCAACAAACTCTTATCAAGCACCTTTTAATATGCCAATCCAGGGAACTTCTTCCTCTATGATCATTTTTCTTCTTTTGGGGGGCTGGGGGATGGCTGACACAGTAATTGAGCTCTTACACACAGTATTTTTTGTTTATAAGAATCTTTAGGCCGGGCGCGGTGGCTCAAGCCTGTAATCCCAGCACTTTGGGAGGCCGAGACGGGCGGATCACGAGGTGAGGAGATCGAGACCATCCTGGCTGACACGGTGAAACCCCGTCTCTACTAAAAAGTACAAAAAAACTAGCCGGGTGAGGTGGCGGGCGCCTGTAGTCCCAGCTACTCGGGAGGCTGAGGCAGGAGAATGGCGTAAACCCGGGAGGCGGAGCTTGCAGTGAGCCGAGATCCGGTCACTGCACTCCAGCCTGGGCGACAGAGCTAGACTCCGTCTCAAAAAAAAAAAAAAAAAAGAATCTTTAGCAGGCCTAGTGTGGTGGCTCATGCCTGTAATCCCAACACTTTGGGAGGCCGAGGTGGGCGGATCGCCTGAGGTCAGGAATTCGAGACCAGTCTGGCGAACATGGCAAAACCCTATCTCTACTAAAAATACAAAAATTAGCCAGGCATGGTGGCAGGTGCCTGTAATCTCAGCTACTAGAGAAGCTGAGGCAGGAGAATTGCTTGAACCTGGGAGATGGAGGTTGCAGTGAGCCCAGATTGTGCCATTGCACTCCAGCCTGGGCGACAGAGCAAGACTCTGTCTCCAAAAACAAAACAAAACAACTTTAGTGCTTATCGCATCTTTTTAATGTATAGTTTATGTATATCAGTGCTTTTCAAACTTAAATCACCTAGAAATTTTGTTAAAAATACAGCTTCCAATTCAGTAGTTCTTGGGTAGAGCATTTTTTGTTGTTTTGTTTTTTTGAGACAGAGTCTCACTCTGTCACCCAGGCTGGAGTACAGTGGTGCGATTTTGGCTCACTGCAACCTCCGCGTCCTGGGTTCAAGTGATTCTCCTGTCTCAGCCTCCCGAGTAACTGGGACTACAGGTGCACGCCACCATGCCCAGCTAATTTTTGTATTTTTAGTAGAGACGGGGTTTCACCATATTGGTCAGGTTAGTCTCGAATTCCTGACTTTAGGTGATCCACCTGCCTCGGCCTGCCAAAGGGCTGGTATTACAGGCGTGAGCCCCCGTGCCTGGCCGAGCATTTGGTATTTTTATCAACCTCTCAGGTGAGGCCAACACTGCTGGTCTGAGGAATGTCCTTTGTGCAGCGAGAGTATACACATCTGTCTATTTGCTGGATTTTTACCTCCTTGAGGGTAGTGAGCATGTCTTACCTTTGTACCCTAGTTCCTGGTACTTGAGTGGAAGCTCACTACACTTTGAATAAGTGAATGAAATTACACATGCAGTGTGTTCAACTCCTGATGTTCCACCTGTGAATCCAAATGGAAAGTTCAACTTTCCCATAGGTATAAATAATCATCTATAAGCCCCTTAACTCTTTTCCAACTCCTTTTTTCTACTGTTTTAGCTCAGGAAATCCTCTCCTTATTCCTGAACAAAAAAATGAACTTAAACATAACTGGATCACTCCTACTGGCACATAAAAGCACTCAAAACAACAAGAAGAAAAAAAAAAGCTTTCCTTTTCCTCATGTCCCCCAGTATTCACGACATTCTTTGCCTTTCAGAGGTAGATTCCTCAAAAGGATCTCCACAGTCACCTTTTCTATACCAGCCCCCCAGGCTTCTCCACCCAGGGCTGTCATGGTCACCAGGAGATGCCATTCTATAATATGGCCAGGACTAAATCCCTGTACGCATCTCATCTGACCTCCTGGCAGTATGACAGTTGGCCACTTTCACTTTCTTGCCACTCCTTCATTTAACTTCCAAGTCATCATTCTCTCCTAATGGTTTACTCCAATGGACACAACATAGCCCAATTATGATCATTTCTCACTACCTACACTACTAGCTCATACTGCCATCACCTCTTTTCTCTAAAATAGTCACTTTGCTTCATTATTATCCCCACAAAAGTCTGTTTTTCTTCACAAATTGACCATAATTAAAATTTTAACTTAAGTTTGATTATGTCACTCCTTCGCCTAAAATCCTCGAGTGTTCTACTATCACTAGTGCTAAAGCCCTACATGAAGTGGTTCCTATCTCTCCAAACGTAACTTTTCTCACTCTTCTTCACATACGCTATACTCTAGTCATACTGGTTGCTTTTTTTCTTTTTTCTTTTTGGAGACAGGGTCTTCTCTTTCACCCAGGCTGGAGTGTAGTGGGAGGATCACGGCTTACTGCACATACTGCTTGTCTTGATGTTTCTTGCATACCCCAAGCTTGTCTTGCTTCAAGGTCTTACACTAACTACCCTCTTCTAGGGTGTTCCTCCACCAGAGTCTCTGCATTACTGGCTGCTTCTGAACATTCTAGTCTCTTCTCCAATGTCACCTCCTCAGAGAGGCTGTCCTCGACCATTATGTTTTTAAGAGTACCCCACTCTCCTGCCTCTCAGACCCTACTTGTCACAACCTGCTTTATTTTCTTGATTCTACTTACTGTTATCTAAAACTACAGTATTTCTTTGTCTATTTGTCTGCTTTCTCCTGCTAGAATGTAAGAGACTTTGTCTCATCACCCGCTCTCTCCTGATATCTAGAACACTGCTTGGCATTTCTGTTGGTGGGTTGAATGAATAAATGAAATGATTGAAAACCAAAACACACCAAATAAATTTATAATTCAAGAAAAAGCAACTTGAAATTTTACAAAACTAGGACTACAGGCGCCCGCCACCACGCCCGGCTAGCTTTTTGTATTTTTAGTAGAGACGGGGTTTCACCATGTTAGCCAGGATGGTCTCAATCTCCTGACTTCGTGATCCACCCGCCTCGGCCTCCCAAAGTACTGGGATTACAGGCTTGAGCCACTGCGCCCGGCCATAAATGCATTTTTTTAAACTAACATGATTTAACAAAAGGATCTCTAACCTTCCAACGATTTCGAAAGATAAGCACTATTTTCCCCTACACAAATAATGAAGATATACAGGCCATTCTTCCATATGTGAATAATTAAGACCTGGGTTAGAATCTTTCCTATTTCTATGATATTTTCCTGAAATGCATGATCATCTATGTGGTTAGTTCTTAGGAAACTACAGTAGTAAACAATTTCTAGTGTTATTGCAATGAGGAGGCACATTTGTGTACTCTGTAGCAAAGGACTGGCAATCCAAATGACTTGGTGCCACTTACACTTTCACTTCCACCAAGACATGACAAGGTCAGAGTCTGACATAAAAGTGTTAAGTGTTTCTGATTACAATGCCATTGCCAAGTATATAAGCAGTTCTGTTCAGAGATTATTTCCACATTCAACAAATAT
The DNA here is from genome assembly GCF_043159975.1 of Macaca nemestrina. Lineage (NCBI taxonomy): Eukaryota > Metazoa > Chordata > Mammalia > Primates > Cercopithecidae > Macaca > Macaca nemestrina. The sequence goes on from NC_092137.1 coordinate 39,133,012, forward strand.
ATTCTGGTAGGTCTTCACTAAATTAAGATTATTTAACACAATATCGAATCTATTTGTTAAGAAATGAGAGGGAACGACAAGCACAAAAGCCCAGAGACAGGAGATTGTTTAGAGGAACAAACAGCAAGGAGACCAGTGTGACTAGAGCAGAGTCAGCAGAGTTGGAGATGAGATCAGAGAGACAGTAGGAGGCCATATCACATAAGGACTTTGACTTTTGAGTGTGATGGAGTGGCAATTATGGAAAGCCAATTGGAAGGCCTTTACAGCCTCTTTATAAGGATGCATTGCTACTTCTACTGTAAGGAATAAAAAGTTCATTGCTATAGTTTCAGATTCCATGTTGTAATTAACCTATAAGAAATTACCACTTGTGGGGTTTGACATTAAAGAAAAATACAGTATTCGTAATATCTGAAAAAGTTGTTAAATACCTTTTCTCTTTTCAAATATTGATATGTAGGAGGCTGAGTTCTTCTTCATATATTTCAACTAAAACAGCGTATCACAAACCGACTGAATGCAGAAACAGAAAATGAGAATCCAGATTGTACTATTAAGAGATTTGCAAAAATACTAAACAATGTCACTCTTTGCTAATTTTTTTGTTGTTGTTTTGGAAAACAGTTATTTTCTCTTTTTCTTTTTTTTTCTTTCTTGGAAAACAGTTATCTTAATATTTAAAATGTTACTGTTGTTAACATGTAATGGATTCATTATTTTTAAATAAGCCAATAATAATTGAAATTTTTTATGTAAAAATTGATGGGTATAATGCATACAAACAGTACTTTTGGGGAGTCTTGATAATTTTCTAAGAGTGTGAAGGAGGCCGGGTGCGGTAGCTCACGCCCGTAATCCCTGCTCTTTGGGAGGCCGAGGCGGGTGGATCACAAGGTCAGGAGTTCAAGACCAGCCTGGCCAAGATGGTGAAACCCTGTCTCTACTAAATATACAAAAAATTAGCTGGGTGTGGTGGCAGGTGCCTGTAATCCCAGCTACTCAGGAGGCTGAGGCAGAGAATTGCTTGAACACAGGAGGCAGAGGTTGCAGTGAGCCAAGATCGTACCACTGTACTCCTGTCTGGGCAACAGAACAAGACTCTGTCTCAAAAAAAAAAAAAAAAAAAAAAAGACTGTGAAGGGGCCCTGAGACCAAAAAACTTGAGAACTACCATCTGCCAATCTAACATAACCCTGGAATAGCATTCTCAATTACCAGTAACAATTTCTAAGGACTCTTTGTTGGGTTAACTACGAAAAATCTATTTACAAATAACTTAGTCACATACAGCTTCTTTATAAGGATACATTGCTACTTTGCTACTTTTCCCTATTCCCCTACCAAAACCACAAGCCATAAACCTCTTAGTCCAGTGGTTTTCAAACCTTTTAGATGGGAAGAAGCTCCCAAGAGAAATCCTCACTGAGCCACAATATATAATACAAATAAAAGTAGGGCCAACCAGGTTAAAATGGGGGTGGTGTCTTCAGTCTCCTGTTCATTCTTCCTCTCAGCTACGATAAAAGCCACCTAAGGCACTTCATACAGTTAGACTGAATGAGATTTAAAAACCTGTTGTAAACCAGCTGTTCAAATTTGATGCTTGCAAAAGTTTCAGAAAGATTCTGGCATTGTTTCACAATGATTATTTTCAACTCCACCCTCCAGTAGACACCAGATATATGGTGTTTGCATCTACACAGAGAACCACAAAACTGTTTAAATCTCAGAGAATTCTCAGACTCCTGAGAATATCTAGAGATTCCAGTTTGAGAAACTACTGGAAGACTGGTGGATGGGTACAGGTCAATCTGAAAAGGCTTCCTGTAGGAAGACACACTATGATTAAGCTAGGGGAAAAGTCTTAGCTCAGAGATGAGAGATTCAGTTAGGAAAAGCTAAGGTAAGGCACATTTCCTAGGTTATCAGGAGAACTAACAGCCAGGCAGAATGTGGCTCACAAGTACCAGAGTTCTGCAGGCTACATTCAAAAGTTTGTGTTTGAGACACTGAAATAAGTCCTCATTCTCCTGAATCTGGGGCAGAAGTGCACTTCCTACTCTAAAGAGTTCTCTGTTCTAGTCAAAATTAAAATGATGAAAACACACCAAGCCTTAATAGAAATACTTGTTTTTGAGATAAAAACGATTTCAGTTCCACATATTCTGAAATTTACATAGGATAGAGCTGTGTGCAAAGAGGAGAGAGAGGAATCATTAGAGTTTTAACAATGAAGCAGGAAGATTATTTTAGCAACATTACAGAATGGTTGAAATAGACTGTTGGGTATGTAGAAGTCTAGGTATGTGCTGACCAAAGGCAATTAGGAAATAATTTGATAAGTCAGTCAACAGTGCTTTCAATCTATTTTTAATGTTTAATAGCATTATCTATGCATTTTACAGTTGACACCTGAAAAGCTAGATGTTTATGTGGAGCTATTTGGCTACCCAAATTCCTCTTATAAAAGAAACAACACAGATCATCTAATTTAGAAAAACAAACCTTCATTAACTACTAAGGTGAAGGGCTAAGGAAAAAGAGATTTTAATAATTCGGTAATTATTACCGAATTGGCTAGAGATAAAATTTTTAAAAGAAGGAAGAGGACAGTCTTATATTTTTACTATTACATATCCCTTCTTCATCATTCCCTCTAAACTTTCTAATAGGCTTAAGACTTCTCTAAGAAACAACCTGTTCATTCTACTCAATTTTACATAAGTTTATTAATGGAAATCTGTGCCACATCTCACTAGCACATACTCTTCAACTATCTTCTTCCTTACATGTTTTAAGAGCAGAATAAAAGAGATGCCTATAACACATTAAAAATTATTTATTGGGCTAAATTCATGTATTACTTTGTTGTAAAATAATCAAATAGCATTTAGCACAGAATCAAGTAACTTCAAATATCTTAAGCTTATTTGTTACCTAATAAAATGTTACCAAAGAGATCTGTATTTGAAAGTCACTAAAAATATCTTGGCTGAAATACATATACTTTTCTTCAAAAAATATAAAGAATTGCCAGAAATAAACTCCCTAAGAGCTACCTATACCTACCAATAATTAGCTACACAATCTTGGATTAAGAGATTTAACTAATCCCTATGAGGGGTGGGGACAGTTGGATGATCTATAAAATCTCTTTAAGCTGTAACATTCTCTATTATTTTCTTAAACTCAAGGAAATTCATGAGGATCTGACAGGAGACAAGCCTACAGAAAAAAGTAGACCTTATGTACGGCAAGAGTTTTAAAAGAAACCCCAAAATTTAGGCACTAACCATGACTATATAAACACTCTCTCTATATAAATATATGCAAATTGAAGAGATGCAAATATGAGCTATAAACTAAAATGTTGTCATGTTTATCAGGTAGAAATTCCTACATATCAGCATATCACTAATTCTTTATGACAGTTATAGGGATCATGAAGGAAGTGGTCCATGAACCAAAGCATCAGCATGTTCTGTTAAAAATGTGAATTCCGGGGCCCACCCAAGATGGCCGAATAGGAACAGCTCCAGCCTCCAGCTCCCAGCGTGAGTGACACAGAAGACAGGTGATTTCTGCATTTTCAACTGAGGTACCGGGTTCATCTCACTGGGGCATGTCAGACAGTTGGCACTGGTCCTCGGGTGCAGCCCCACCAGCCAGAGCTGAAGCAGGGCAAGGCATCACCTCACCTGGGAAGCACAAGGGGGAAGGGAATTCCTTTTCCTAGCCAGAGGAAATTGAGACACACAACACCTGGAAAATCGGGTCACTCCCACCCTAATACTGCGCTTTACCAAGGGTCTTAGCAAACGGCACATCAGGTGATTATATCCCACACCTGGTCCAGAGGGTCCCACACCCATGGAGCCTCCCTCATTGCTAGCACAGCAGTCTGAGATCTAACTGAAAGGCAGCAGCAAGGCTGGAGGAGGGGCGCCCGCCATTGCTGAGGCTTAAGTAGGTAAACAAAGCAGCCGGGAAGCTCGAATTGGGTGAAGCCCACCACAGCTCAAGGAGGCCAGCCTGCCTCTGTAGACTCCTCCTATGGGGACAGGGCATTGCTAAACAAAAAGCAGCAGAAACCTCAGCAGAGGTAATTGCCCGTCTGACAGCTTTGAAGAGAGCAGTGGATCTCCCAGCACGGAGGTTGAGATCTGAGAACGGACAGACTGCCTGCTCAAGTGGGTCCCTGACCTCTGAGTAACCTAACTGGGAGACATCCCCACTAGGTGCAGATTGACACCTAACACCTCACACGGCAGGGTACACCCCTGAGACGAAGCTTCCAGAGCAAGAATCAGAAAGCAACACTCGCTGTTCAGCAATATTCTATCTTCTGCAGCCTCCACTGCTGATACCCAGGCAAACAAGGTCTGGAGTGGACCTCAAGCAAACTCCAACAGACCTACAGCTGAGGGTCCTGACTGTTAGAAAGAAAACTAACAAACAGAAAGGACACCCACACCAAAACCCATCAGTACGTCACCATCATCAAAGACCAAAGGCAGATGAAACCACAAAGATGGGGAAAAAGCAGTGCTGAAAAGCTGGAAATTCAAAAAATCAGAGCGCATCTCCCCCTCCAAAGGAACGCAGCTCATCGCCAGCAACGGAACAAAGCTGGATGAAGAATGACTTTGATGAGTTGAGAGAAGGCTTTAGTCGATCAAACTTCTCAGAGCTGAAGGAGGAACTACGCCAGCACAAAGAAACTAAAAACCCTGAAAAAAGAATGGATGAACAGATAACTAGAATAATCAATGCAGAGAAGACCTTAAAAGAACTGATAGAGATGAAAACCATGACACGAGAACTACGTGACAAATGCACAAGCTTCAGTAACTGACTCGATCAACTGGAAGACAGAGTACCAGCGATTGAAGATCAAATGAATGAAATGAAATGAGAAGTGTAGAGAAAAAAGAGTAAAAAGAAATGAACAAACCTCCAAGAAATATGGGATTATGTGAAAAGACCAAATCTACCTCTGATTGGTGTGCCTGAAAGTGACGGGGAAAATGGAACCAAGTTGGAAAACACTCTGCAGGATATCATCCAGGAGAACTTCCCCAACCTAGTAAGGCAGGCCAACATTCAAATTCAGGAAATACAGAGAACGCCACAAAGATACTCCTCGAGAAGAGCAACTCCAAGCACATAATTGTCAGATTCACCAAAGCTGAAATGAAGGAAACAATGTTAAGGGCAGCCAGAGAGAAAGGTCGGGTCACCCACAAAGGGAAGCCCATCAGACTAACAGCAGATCTCTCAGCAGAAACTCTCCGAGTGGGAAGAGTGGGGGCCAATATTCAACATTCTTAAAGAAAAGAATTTTCAACCCAGAATTTCATATCCAGCCAAACTAAGTTTCATAAGTGAAGGAGAAATAAAATCCTTTACAGACAAGCAAATGCTTAGAGATTTTGTCACCACCAGGCCTGCCCTACAAGAGATCCTGAAGGAAGCACTAAACATGGAAAGGAACAACAGGTACCAGCCATTGCAAAAACATGTCAAAATGTAAAGTCCATCGATGCTAGGAAGAAACTGCATCAACTAGCAAGCAAAATAACCAGCTAATATCATAATGACAGGATCAAGTTCACACATAACAATATTAACCTTAAATGAAAATGGACTAAATGGTCCAATTAAAAGACACAGACTGGCAAATTGGATAAAGAGTCAAGACCCATCAGTTTGCTGTATTCAGGAGACCCATCTCACACGCAGAGACACACATAGGCTCAAAATAAAGGGATGGAGGAAGATCTACTAAGCAAATGGAAAACAAAAAAAAGCAGGGGTTGCAATCCTAGTCTCTGATAAAACAGACTTTAAACCATCAAAGATCAAAAGAGACAAAGAAGGCCATGACATAATGGTAAAGGGATCAATTCATCAGGAAGAGCTAACTATCCTAAATATATATGCACCCAATACAGGAGCACCCAGATTCATAAAGCAAGTCCTTAGAGACTTACAAAGAGACTCAGATTCCCATACAATAATAATGGGAGACTTTAACACCCCAACGTCAACATTAGACAGATCAACGAGACAGAAAGTTAACAAGGATATCCAGGAACTGAACTAAACTCTGCACCAAGCGGACCTAATAGACATCTACAGAACTCTCCACCCCAAAGCAACAGAATATACATTCTTCTCAGCACCACATCACACTTATTCCAAAATTGACCACGTAGTTGGAAGTAAAGCACTCCTCAGCAAATGTAAAAGAACAGAAATTATAACAAACTCTCAGACCACAGTGCAATCAAACTAGAACTCAGGACTAAGAAACTCAATCAAAACCGCTCAACTACATGGAAACTGAACAGCCTGCTCCTGAATGACTACTGGGTACATAACGAAATGAAAGCAGAAATAAAGATGTTCTTTGAAACCAAAGAGAACAAAGACAACAACATACCAGAATCTCTGGGACACATTTAAAGCAGTGTGTAGAGGGAAATTTATAGCACTAAATGCCCACAAGAGAAAGCAGGAAAGATCTAAAATTGACACCCTAACATCACAATTAAAAGAACTAGAGAAGCAAGAGCAAACACATTCAAAAGCTAGCAGAAGGCAAGAAATAACTAAGATCAGAGCAGAACTGAAGGAGACAGAGACACAAAAACCCTCCAAAAATATCAATGAAACCAGGAGCTGGTTTTTTGAAAAGATCAACAAAATTGATAGACCACTAGCAAGACTAATAAAGAAGAAAAGAGAGAAGAATCAAACAGATGCAATAAAAAATGATAAAGGGGATATCACCACTGACCCCACAGAAATACAAACTACCATCAGAGAATACTATAAACACCTCTACGCAAGTAAACTAGAAAACCTAGAAGAAATGGATAATTTCCTGGACACTTACACTGTCCCAAGACTAAACCAGGAAGAAGTTGAATCCCTGAATAGACCAATAGCAGGATCTGAAATTGAGGCAATAATTAATAGCCTACCAACCATATCCTGGCTAACACGGTGAAACCCCGTCTCCACTAAAAATACAAAAAATTAGCTACGCGTGGTGGCGGGCGCCTGTAGTCCCAGCTACTCGGTAGGCTGAGGCAGGAGAATGGCGTGAACCCAGGAGGCGGAGCTTGCAGTGAGCTGAGATCGCGCCACTGCACTCCAGCCTGGGCGACAGAGTGAGACTCTGACTCAAAAAAAAAAAAAAAAAAAAAAAATAGTCTACCAACCAAAAAAAGTCCAGGACCAGACGGATTCACAGCCGAACTCTACCAGAGGTACAAGGAGGAGTTGGTACCATTCCTTCTGAAACTATTCCAATCAACAGAAAAAGAGGGAATCCTCCCTAACTCATTTTACGAGGTCAACATCATCCTAATACCAAAGCCTGACAGAGATACAACAAAAAAAGAGAATTTTAGACCAATATCCCTGATGAACATCGATGCAAAAATCCTCAGTAAAATACTGGCAAACCAAATCCAGCAGCACATCAAAAAGCTTATCCACCATGATCAAGTAGGTTTCATCCCTGGGATGCAAGGCTGGTTCAACATAGGCAAATCAATAAATGTAATCCAGCATATAAATAGAACCAAAGACAAAAACCACACGATTATCTCAATAGATGCAGAAAAGGCCTTTGACAAAATTCAACAGCCCTTCATGCTAAAATCTCTCAATAAATTCAGTATTGATGGAACGTATCTCAAAATAATAAGAGCTATTTATGACAAACCCACAGTCAGTATCTTACTGAATGGGCAAAAACTGGAAGCATTCCCTTTGAAAACTGGCACAAGACAGGGATGCCCTCTCTCACCACTCCTATTCAACATAGTGTTGGAAGTTCTGGCCAGGGCAATCAGGCAAGAGAAAGACATAAAGTGTATTCAGTCAGAAAAAAAAGAAGTCAAATTGTCCCTGTTTGCAGATGACATGATTGCATATTTAGAAAACCCCATTGTCTCAGCCCAAAATCTCCTTAAGCTGATAAGCAACTTCAGCAAAGCCTCAGGATACAAAATCAATGTGCAAAAATCACAAGCATTCTTATACACAAGTAACAGACAGAGAGCCAAATCATGAATGAACTCCCATTCACAATAGCTTCAAAGAGAATAAAATACCTAGGAATCCAACTTACAAGGGATGCAAAAGACCTCTTCAAGGAGAACTACAAGCCACCGCTCAGTGAAATAAAAGAGGACACAAACAAATGGAAGAACATACCATGCTCATGGATAGGAAGAATCAATATTGTGAAAATGGCCATACTGCCCAAGGTAATTTATAGATTCAATGCCATCCCCATTAAGCTACCAATGACTTTCTTCACAGAATTGGAAAAAACTGCTTTAAAGTTCATATGGAACCAAAAAAGACTCTGCATTGCCAAGATAATCCTAAGCCAAAAGAATAAAGCTGGAGGCATCACGCTACCTGACTTCAAACTATACTATAAGGCTACAGTAACCAAAACAGCATGGTAATGGTACCAAAACAGAGATATAGATCAATAGAACAGAACAGAACCCTCAGAAATAATACCACACATCTACAGCCATCTGATCTTTGACAAACCTGACAAAAACAAGAAATGGGGAAAGGATTCCCTATTTAATAAATGGTGCTGGGAAAATTGGCTAGCCATAAACAGAAAGCTGAAACTGGATCCTTTCCTTACTCCTTACACGAAAATTAATTCAAGATGGATTAGAGACTTAAACGTTAGACCTAAAACCATAAAAACCCTAAAAGAAAACCTAGGTAATACCATTCAGGACATAGGCATGGGCAAGGACTTCATGTCTAAAACACCAAAAGCAATGGCAACAGAAGCCAAAATTGACAAATGGGATCTAATTAAACTAAAGAGCTTCTGCACAGTAAAAGAAACTACCATCAGAGTGAACAGGCAACCTACAGAATGGGAGAAAATTTTTGCAATCTACTCATCTGACAAACGGCTAATATCCAGAACCTACAAAGAACTCAAATCAAATTTACAAGAAAAAAAAACCCATCAAAAAGTGGGCAAAGGATATGAACAGACACTTCTCAAAAGAAGACATTCATAAAGCCAATGGACGCATGAAAAAATGCTCATCACTCGCCATCAGAGGAATGCAAATCAAAACCACAATGAGATACCATCTCACACCAGTTAGAATGGCAATCATTAAAAAAATCAGGAAACAACAGGTGCTGGAGAGGACGTGGAAAAATAGGAACACTTTTACACTGTTGGTGGGACTGTAAACTAGTTCAACCATTGTGGAAAACAGTGTGGCGATTCCTCAAGGGTCTAGAACTAGAAATACCATTTGACCCAGCCATCCCACTACTTGGGATATATCCAAAGGATTATATGTCATGCTGCTATAAAGACACATGCACACGTATGTTTATTGCGGCACTATTCACAATAGCAAAGACTTGGAATCAACCCAAATGTCCATCAGTGACAGACTGGATTAAGCAAATGTGGCACATATACACCATGGAATACTATGCAGCCATAAAAAAGGATGAGTTCGTGTCCTTTGTAGGGACATGGATGCAGCTGGAAACCATCATTCTCAGCAAACTATCGCAAGAACAGAAAACCAAATACTGCATGTTCTCACTCATAGGTGGGAATTGAACAATGAGATCACTTGGACACGGGAAGGGGATCATCACACACTGGGTCCTATTTGTGGGGAAGGGGGAAGGGAGGGATAGCATTAGTATCTAATGTAAATGGGTATATCCCATTACATTAATGGGACGAGTTAATGGGCACAGCACACCAACATGGCACATGTATACATACGTAACAAACCTGCATGTTGTGCACATGTACCCTAGAACTTAAAGTATAATTAAAAAAAAAAAAATGTGGGCCAGGCGCGGTGGCTCAAGCCTGTAATCCCAGCACTTTGGGAGGCCGAGACGGGTGGATCACGAGGTCAGGAGATGAAGACCATCCTGGCTAACACGGTGAAACCCCGTCTCTACTAAAAAAATACAAAAAACTAGCCGGGCGAGGTGGCGGGCGCCTGTAGTCCCAGCTACTCGGGAGGCTGAGGCAGGAGAAAGGCGTGAACCCGGGAGGCGGAGCTTGCAGTGAGCTGAGATCCGGCCACTGCACTCCAGCCTGGGCGACAGAGCGAGACTCCGTCTCAAAAAAAAATGTGAATTCCTGGATGCCCCACTCAAGATTTTCTGATTCAGAAATTCTGGGAATGAAGGCTAGCAAAGAATGTTTTAACATTCTGTCCAAGTGATTCTGATGTTTGATAGTTTGGCAACCACTGAGCTAAAGCACAAGATCTCTCTCTTTTTTTTTTTTTTTTTTTTTAATTGAGATGGGGTCTCGCTCTGTCACCCAGGCTGGAGTGCAGCAGCACCATCTCAGCTCATTGCAACCTCCGCCTCCCAGGCTTGGGCTCAAGTGATCCTCCCATCCCAGCCTCTCCAATAGCTGGGATTACAGGCATGCACCATCACGCTCAGCTAATTTTTTGCATTTTTGGTAGGGATGGAGTTTCACCATGTTGCCCAGGCATGTCTTGAACTCCTGAGCTCAAGCAATCCATGTACCTTGGCCTCCCAAAGTGCTTTGCCCAGCGAAGTTAATTCTTAACCCTTGATTAAAATAGTTTAAGTGCTGAACATTATAATTTCTTGGAAATTAAATGTCTATATAAGCTTTAAATTAACTTTTTAAATTTACATATTTTTATTAGGAAATGTTTATATCAGTACAGCAAAACTAAATTTTAGAGACACTGGGCATCATTAGTTTAGATATCATTAGTTTATTACAAAGGAAAGACATGAAAATTATTTTACATGATAGAAGATTTCAGAATTACAGAACGGGCAGCTTCATGTTGATGCCATTTCAATATGATTTATTTCCGTCTATATAGTTTGCAAGAATGTCACCATCTCTAAATGAGAAGTAATCCTTTTTGTCTAAAACTACTTTGGTGCCTACCATATTCTGAACTTTATCTCCAACTTACATGCTAACTGGTTAACTCTCCACCCCTTACTTTAGAGTCTGATCCAACATCTACTGTTGCTTACAATACTTTTCCTTGAGACTCTTCTGGAAGCATGTCTCCTTTGGTTACAGTTTCAGACACATTCCTTTCAATCAATACACGGTCATACAGTGGAAAGAAACCTTGTAAAAGCGTGTCCTGACAAAACTCTCACTTCTGCAGCTTGTACTCTGCTCTCCTAAATTAACTATTTGCTATTAATCACAATACTATAAGAAGACTTCGCTTCACATAATGGGAAAAAATACTTGCAATTCATATATTTGATAAGGAACTTATATTCAGAATATATAAAAAACTAGGCCAGGTGCAGTGTCTTACGCCTGTAATCCCAGCACTTTGGGAGGCTGAGGCGGGTGGATCACGAGGTCAGAAGATCAAGATCATCCTGTCTAACACGGTGAAACCCCATCTCTACTAAAAATACAAAAAAGTACCCAGGTGTGGTGGCATGCACCTGTGGTCCCAGCTACTCAGGAGGCTGAGGCAGAACTGCTTGAACCCAGGAGGCAGAGGTTGCAGTGAGCCAAGATAGTGCCACTGCATTGCAGCCAGGGCGACAAAGCGAGACTCCATTTCAAAAAAAAAAACCCTTACAACTCAACAATAAAAAGACAACCCAATTTTAAAATGGGCAAAAGATCTGAATAGACATTTTTTCAAACAATCTACAAATGTTCAATATGCACATGAAAAAATGTTCATCATTAATTATTAGGATAATACAAATGAAAACCACAATGAGATATCACCTCATACCCACTAGGATGGCTAAAAAGACAAGTGTTGGTGAAAATATAGAAATATTGAAACCCTCCCACACTGCTAGTGGGAATGGAAATAAGCAGCTATTCTTAATAGCCAATAGGTAGAAACAACCCAAATGTCCATCTATTGATGAACGCATAAGCAAAATGTAGTATATGTTAATGCAACACAATATTATTTAGTCACAGAACAAAATGAAGTACTGATACATGCTAAAATATGGATGAACCTTGAAAACATTTTGCTAAGTGAAAAAAGGTAGTCATGAAAGACTATATATTATGATTCCATTTATATGAAATGCCCAGAACAGACAAATCCATAAAGACAGAACATAGATTAATGGTTACCTGGGGCTGGAGGTTTGGAGGATGATAGCTAAAGGGTATGGAGTTCTTTTAGAGGTGATGAAAATGACTTATAATTGATTGTGCAATGGTTGCACAGTTCTGTAAACATACTAAAAACTACTGAATTGTATAGGTTAATACTAGTTCCTTGATATTTTTTTGGATAGTATATCAAAAGCTCAGGCAACAAAAGCAAAAATAAACAACTTGGAATACATCAAACTAAAAAGCTTCTGCACAGCAAAGGAAACAATCAACACAATGAAAAAGCAACCTACGGACTGGGAGAAAATGTTTACAAACCATATATCTTTTTTTATCGTTTTGGAGACACAGTCTCACTCTGTTGCCCAGGCTGGAGTGAAGTGGCACGATCTCAGTTCACTGTAACCTCCGCCTCCCTGGTTCAAGTAATGCTCCACTTCAGCCTCCAGAGTAGCTGGGATTACAGGCCCCGCTAATTTTTAGTAGAGACGGAGTTTCCCCATTTTGGCCAGGCTGGTCTCAAACTCCTGACCTCAAGTGATCCACCTCCCTCGGCCTCCCAAAGTGCTGGGATTACAGGCATGAGCCACTGTGCTCGGCCAAGACTGTTTTTTTCTAATGACATACTAATGACCAACAGTTATATGAAAAGGTACTCAACATCATTAATCATCGGAGAAATACAAATCAAAGCCACAATGAGATATCACCTCACACCTGTTAGAATGACTCTTACCAAAAAGATAAGAGATAACAAGTATTGGCGAGGGTGTGGAGAAAAGGAAACCCTTGTAGACTGTGGATGGGAATATAAATTGGCACAGCCATTATGGAAAACAGTAATGGAGGTTCCTCAAAAACTTAAAAATAGAACTGCTGTAAGACCTAACTGGGTATGTACTCAAAGCAAATGAAATCAGCACCTAGTAGAGATATCTGTGCTCCTATGTTCATTACAGTACTAGTCACGATAGCCAAGTTATGGAAATGATGTGTCAATTGACAGATGAATGAAAAAAAATTGTGATACACACAGATACACACAATGGAATACTATTCAGCCTTAAAAAATGAGATACTGCCATTTGCAACTACATGTATAAACCCAGAGAATCTTATACTCAGTAAAATAAACCAGACACTGAAAGAAAATACTGATGATATCGCTTATGTGTGGAAATCTGCAAAAAGTCTAACATACAGAAACAAGAGAGCAGGACAGGCATGGTGGCTCATACCTGTGATCCAAGCAGTTCGGGAGGCCAAGGCAGGAGGATTCCTTGAGACCAGGAGTTCAAGACCAGCCTAGCCAACATAGTAAGACACTGTCTCTACAAAAAATTTAAAGAAAAATAGCTGGGTGTGGTGGTACGCACCTTTAGTCCTAGCTACTTCAGAGGCTGAGGAGAGAGGATCACTTAAGCCCAGAAGGTGGAGGTTTCAGTGAGCCGAGATTGCACCACTGCACTCCAGCCTTAGCAACAGAGCGAGACCTGGTCTCAAAAAAGTAAAAAATACAGCAAGGAGATATGGGGGGGGAAAAAAAGTGTTTAGCTGTCTTTTAGTCCATTTGCATTGCTATAAAGAAATACCTGAGGCTGGGTAATTTATAAAGTAAAGAGTTTTACTTGGCTGACAGTTCTGCAGGCTGTACAAGAAGCATGCCACTAGCACCTGCTTCTGGTAAGGACCTCAGGAAGTTTCCAATCATGGCATAGCCAAAGGGAGAGCAAATGTGTCACATGGCAAGAGAGAGGGAAAGTGTGTCGTGCTTTTTTAAACAACCAATTCTCACATGAACTAATAGAGCAGGAATTCACATATTACCTCTGGGACAAGGATGGCACCAACCCATTCATGAGGGACCAGCCCCATGACCCCAAACACCTCCCATCGGGCCCCCACTGTCTGACACAGAGACACGAGATTGGACGTGGACAAATTTCAACATGAAATTTGGAGGGGTTAAATATCCAAACTATATCAAACTGCAAAAGTAGTTTCAATATTATGCCTAAATCAACTGTTGAACAACTAGATGATAATAGAAATAAACTTTATATATAGCATTATATGTATCCTGACAGCATTCTAGGCACCCATCCTAACTAAACCTGGTTTGAATTATATTTTAGAAACTATCAAAATTTGTTCAAAATGTTGAAATTTCTGACAAAGCAACATTTATATTAGGAATATAAGGAAATGCTTAAAATATAGTTTAAAAAAAAAAGACAATAAACTAGCAATGTCTCCTTCATAAAATGCTTGACAAACTTCAGAAAAATTTCTTGCTTTTAATTACCAGCAGTACATAGGGAAGAAGGATTTTCCAAGTTGAGGACTTCCCAAATGTACTCCAGGTACCACCAGGTAAAGGTGAGGGAACAGCTTAATTCTACTCACTGCTTATGCAAAAGAAAAAATCATTTTTTATGACCTGCCTATGTATTGAGTTTCATTTTGATTTTTTTTTTAATTAAAAAGTACCACTTTAGGCCGGGCGCAGTGGCTCACGCCTATATAATCCCAGCATTTTGGGAGGCCGAGGCGGGCAGATCACTAGGTCAGGAGTTAGAGACCAGCCTGACCGACACAGAGAAACCCCATCTCTACTAAAAATGCAAAAATTAGCCAGGCGTGGTGGCAGGCGCCTGTAATCCCAGCTACTCGGGAGGCTGAGGCAGGAGAATCACTTGAACCCGAGAAGCGTAGGTTGCAGTGAGCAAGATCATGCCATTGCATTCCAGCCCGGGTGACAGTGTGAGACTCCGTCTCACCAAAAAAAAAAAGAAAAAAAAAGTGCCACTTTGGCCAGGTGTGGTAGCTTATACCTGTAAACCCAGCACTTTGGGAGGCTAAGGCAGGAGGACTGCTTGAGCCTACGAGTGAAAGACCAGCCTGGGCAACACAATGAGAGTTCATCTTTACCAAAGGGAAAAAAAATTAGGTGGGTGTGGTGGTACACACTTGTAGTCCTAGCTACTCAGCTAGACTAGGTTGAGGTGGGATGATCAGTAAAACCAAGGAGGCCAAGGCTGTAGAGAACCGTGATCACATTACTGCACTCCAGCCTGGGCAACAGAGCAAGACTCTGTCTAAAAAAAAAAAAAAAAAAAAAATTCCGCTTCTGTTTTAAAAGGTGGAGAAAGTCTCATTATTGAGGGGAAACAACAAGGATTTTGAAGTCCAAAAGATTAGGCTATACAGATTCTGGAAAAGAAAGACTGGTACGGCCGGGTGCGGTAGCTCACGCCTGTAATCCCAGCAGTTTGGGAGGCCGAGGCAGGCAGATCACAAGGTCAGGAGTTCGAGACCAGCCTGACCAACATGGGGAAACCCCATCTCTACAAAAAATACAAAAATTACCCAGGCGTGGTGGCACATGCCTGCAATCCCAGCTATTCAGGAGGCTGAGGCAGGAGAACTGCTTGAACCTGGGAGGTGGAGGTTGCAGTGAGCTGAGATCACGCCATTGCACTCCAGTGCTCCAGCCTGGATGACAGAGCAAGATTCCATCTCAATTCAGGAAGAGAAAGAGAGATCTTTCATTTTAAATTTATATGCATTTGGGCCGGGCGCGGTGGCTCATGCTTGTAAATCCAGCCTTTTGGGAAGCTGAGACGGGTGGATCTCCTGAAGTCAGGAGTTTGAGACTTGCCTGGCCAACACGGTGAAAACCCGTCTCTACTAAAAATACAAAAATTAGCCAGACACGGTGGCGGGCACTTGTAATCCCAGCTACTCAGGAGGCTGAGGCAGGAGAATCGCTTGAACTCAGGAGGTGGAGGTTGCAGTGAGCTGAGACTGTGCCACTGCACTCCAGCCTGGGGAACAAGAGTGAAACTCCATCTCAAAAAAAAAAAAAAAAAAAAAAAAAAAAAATATATATATATATATATATATATATATATGCTCAAATGACCAACAGTTAATAGTCAATATGCTGGTAACTATGCACACATTCTTAATGGTTTTGCAGCAAACTAATATTAGCAAATAAATATCAGCAAACTAAATTCAATAGTACATTAAAAGGATTATATACTTTGACCATGGGATTTATCCTAAGATTGCAAAGGTGGTTGGGTGTCTTAAAAAAAAAAACAAAAACCAATCAACATAAATATACATTAATAGAATGAAGGGGGGGAAAAGACATGACCTCTTAACTCAGAAAAAGCATCTGACAAAATTGAACACCGTTTCATGATAAAGACACTTAGAAAACTAGGAATACAAGACAATTTCCTCAAAATGATAAAGGGCATCTAACACGCTCAGTCGTGAAAGACTGAAAACTTTCTCCCTAAGATCAGGAACAAAACAAGGATACTATCACCACTTCCATTCAACACTGTACCAACCAGAAGTAAACCAGTTTTAAAAACAAAACTCTAGGCAGAACAATTAAACAAGAAAAAGAAAAAGCATCCAAATTTAAACGTTATTTTTATTTGCCAATAACATAATCCTATATAGAGAAAAAATTCCAAAGAGGCCAGGCATGGTAGCTCACACCTGTAATCCCAGCACTTTGGGAGGCCCAGGCTGGTGGATCACTTGAGGCCGGGAGTCTGAAACCAGGCAGGGCAACATGGTGAAACCTCATCTCTACTAAGTAAACCACAAAAATTAGCTGGGTGTGGTGACACACACCTGTAATCCCAGCTACTCGGGAGGCTGAGACACGAGAATCACTTTAGCCCAGGAGGCAGAGCTTGCAGTGAGCCTAGGTCACACCACTGCACTCCAGCCTGGGTGACAGAGCGAGACTCTGTCTCAAAAAAACAAAACAAAACAAAACAAAACAAAAAAACTCCCAAAGAATCCACAAGAAGGTGGAGACCAGCCCGGGCGACATGGTGAAACCCTGTCTCTAACAAAAAAATACAAAAAAATTAGCCAGGCGTGGTGGTGTGTGCCTGTGGTCCCAGCTACTTGGGAGGCTGACATGGGAGGTTCACTTGAGCCTAGGAGGTGGAGGCTACAGTGAGCTGAGATTGTGCTACTGCACTCCAGCCTGGGTAATGGAGGGACATCCTGACACACACACACACACACACACACAATCAGCATGAAGCATTAAAGTAGAATTAAAGATTCCTCAAGTCATCTTCCTGTCACAGTTAAAAAAAAAAAAAACTTTCTTAAGTAACATCTGAGTAATTCAGGGTCCATAAAACCAAATATTTAAATTACTTATTTTCCCATGTATATTTCCACTCCCATCTCCAAGAGGAAGTTACCAGAATTTGACATTCTGAAGAATTTCATTCACTGGTTTGCACCTGTCTGCCTGTGAGGTAGCCCATACTAACAAGGAAAGCCAACAAGGAGTCATCTTTGTGACCACATGGTTGGACTATTCAGGAACTTACTGCTGGTTTGCCTCAAGTACTCCTGGTTCACTAGTTCACGGAATAACAATTTGGGGTGTTACTTGAATTGTTTTCTTTTGTCTTACTGTTCGGTTCATGGTTTTGCACATTAAAGATTTAATTACATAAACATTGAAAATGAATGCAAAGTTTATATGATTAGCTTCTGAAGTAAACTGTGTACCATTAATTTCAATGAAAATTAAGTTTTTACTTTTAAGAATTCACCTTAAGGCAACCTTTTTTTTTTTTTTTTTCAGTACAGGGTTTTTTTTTTTTGGAACAAATTACCCACCTGAAATGGGGAAAAACTATAATTTATCCCGAATTAGGCAATTCGTAGCCAGAGATGACCCTGATTGGTCATAAGAATGAACCTCTCAGATCTCTGACTACAGGAAGGATAACAGACTGAGTGCTGCAGCAGCTGCACTCAAATCCATCACTGTGTTTGTGTCAAGGCCAGTTTCTCACTAGCTCCTCCCTGTCACTGACCGAGCATGGCAGGCCTATTCCTGGGAGACACATTATTCTTGCAATAGGCAACTTTCACTCAAACACTTCCTAAGCCTTGCAAACTTTCCTTAGTATTGCACTACAGTCTAAGACAGTTTCACCCAAAGTTCCTTCCTTCCTTACCTCTCTTTTAACTTGGAGTCAGACTGACAACTCTCCCTGTCTCCTTCCTTTTTCCCCCTCACAAGCATTTCACCCAACAAATTCCTTATGTGCTTAATCCCATCTTGGCATCTGCTTCTAAGAGGTCCTGGACCAATACAATGACAAAGGCTCCCCTTGAAGCATCACACTTAAAAAAAAAAAGAAAAAGAAAAGAAAAAAAAAACTAGCCATTTTACATGAACTATTTCTAAAATACAGTATTTGCTTCCCTATTTGCTAAAACAAAATATACTAAACATGAGTATTCCAAAATTAAGGTGTAGGTACTAAGAGTATGAAGACATTCACTCTACTTAGGGGATGGAGTTGTAGTAGAAAGGCTTTGTGGAGGAGATGGTGTTTGAAA
Organism: Macaca nemestrina; assembly: GCF_043159975.1. Taxonomy (NCBI): domain Eukaryota; kingdom Metazoa; phylum Chordata; class Mammalia; order Primates; family Cercopithecidae; genus Macaca; species Macaca nemestrina. Next base: position 39,151,583 of record NC_092137.1, read on the forward strand.
TGTACTTCAGAGCCATCCTCAAAGCCTTCAGGCTATACCTGCCTGTGATTATCAAGGACAGTCCATCAAACAGGCCTTCCACGCTTGGATATCCGCCAAAGAGTAAATCCCTCCTATCACAATTCTCTCCCAGCCCTCTAATCTCTAGAATACTGATGGTTCCTTAATTTCCCTCCAAACGTGATCTCCCAATATTCCCCCTTTCATCACCATCCCCACTTAAACACCTCAGTCAGAAACCTAGGAATCCTCTTTGACTCCCCTCACTGCCCTGCTCAATTCAATCACCAATCTATCTCTAAATCTCTCTAATTAATTTGTCCACTTTTCTCTATACCCACAGCTATTGCTCTAGTTAAAGCCACCTGTCATCCCTTCCATGAACTACTGCAAAATCTCCTAACTGGCTTTCCTGCCTACAGTTCAGTTCCCATTTAATCCATGCTCCACACAGTCTACAGCAGTCCTTCAAAATTCATGTGTGTCAGCTCCCTGCTTAAAACCCTGCAGTTGCTCCCCACTGCTGACAAGATAAAATGCAATTATTTGATTCACAAGATCTGGCCCCACACTCCAGACTTCAGCTACTCAGAACTCCAAAAATGCTGAGTTCCTCTTGGCCTCCAAGCTACCACAAATCCTTGGAATTTATTTCCTCCTAAACCTTAACTAGCTAACTCCCACTTCCATTCACTGATTCATTCATTCATTCACCCATTTATGGTCCCACTTCCATTTTAAAAGTCACTTCTGGCCAGGAACAGTGGCTCACTCCTGTAATCCCAGTGCTTTGGGAGGCCAAGGCAGGAAGATCACTTGAGGGCAGGAGTGTGAAACCAGCCTGAGTAATATAGTCAGACCCTGTCTCTACAAAAAAATTTTTTAAAAATTAGCCAGGAATGGTAGTGCACACCTGTAGTCCTAGTTACCTGGGAGGCTGAGGTGCAAAAATTGCTCGAGCCTAGGAGTTCAAGGTTACAGTGAGCTATGATTACACCACTGCACCCCAGCCTTGGTGACGGAGTAAGACCTGGTGTCTTTAAAAAAAAATTAAAAAAAAAAATTATATGGGCCAGGTGCAGTGGCTCACATATGTAATCCCAGCACACTGGGAGGCTGAGGCAGGTGAACTGCTTGAGCTCAGGAGTTCGAGACCAGCCTAGGCAACACGGTGAAACCCCGTCTCTACCAAATATACAAAAGTTAGCTGGGTGTAGTGGCACATGTCTGTTGTCCCAACTACTCAGAAGGCTAAGGTGGGAGGATTGCTGGACCCCAGGAAGTTGGGGCTGCAGTAAGCCATGATTGCACTACTGCACTCCAGCCTGAGTGACAGAGCAAGAACCTGTCTCAAAAAAATAAAACAATAAAATGAAATAAAATAAATGATATGTCACTTCATCATAAGCATACAAACATAAGCATACAAGGACAGTCTCCTAGCTTCTCACTGCCACCCAAAGACCGTTAATCCTCAGCCAGTTCCTTTATGGTCTGTGCTACCTTTCCATTAACCAGTGTCTTTTAAAATTCTACCTTTTTTAATGCAACAGAACCTTTTTTTTCCCAAATGAAATCCTATGCAAAGCTCCAAAATGTAAAAGGACTGAGCTCCTCGGCTTAAAGTAAGGGGTTTCAAAGCCCTGTCCATTCAGCCTCCCTCTCTCCTGAGATACTTATTCCTTAAAAATTTAAGGTTCAGGACAATTAGAACACCACCGTACTGCATTACACTTCCTACTCAAAAAAGGCAACACAGTGGAATATAAAGAGTTGTTTTTGAAGCTATTCTGACTTAGGTTCAAATCCTGATTCTACTCCTTACTAGTCATAAGATCTTATGCAGTTTGTCCTCATAAAATCCATTTCGTCAGCTGTACAACTGGGACATTACCACCTTCAAAAGTCAATGGGTAGAACAGAGATAAGCATGTGAACAATATTGCCTAGGATACTGGCAAACAGCAGGAACTCAATAAAATACTATCTGCCATGACTTATTATCACAGGAATGAAAGATTAACATTTAAAAAGATCTAGAAACACTAAAACATAATTTTTAAAAGAATAAAATTGGAGTATTACACTACCTAACACCAAAACTTACTATAAGTGGAGAAATCAACAATTAGATAAATGGAGAATGGAGAGCCTAGAAATCAACTGACAGAGAGATACAGATACAGTTGTGCGTGTGTGTATATAGTCGTCCCTCAGTATCCATGGGGGATTGGTTCCAGGACCTCTCTCAGATACCAAAACGTGCAGATGCTCAAGTTCTAATCTTACAGAAAGTGGTGTAGCATTTGCATACAACCTGTGCACATCCTCCCATATACCTTAAATCCTCTCCAGATTACTAATAATAATTAATACTATGTAAGGAGTTGTACTGTATTGTTTAAGGAGTAATGACCAAAAATACCTGACAAATTTAGTACAGATGCAATTTCCCCCCATCCTGCTCCCCCAGATACTTTTGATCCACAGTTGTTTGAATGCACAGATGCAGAGGACTGACTGCATATACACATACACACATGAATCATGTAATTTTCATAAAAATATCAACACAATCCAACAGAAAAAAGAAAATCTCTTCAACAGGCCACTACTCTAGGCATACTGTCTATGGCATAGCCCTGCTCTGCAAGGGGCAATAAAAAAAAAAAGAAGAGGGTCTCTTCAACAGATAGTTCTGAAATAACTAGATATCAGCATTGAAAATAAATGGATCTCAATTCCTACCTTGTATCATAACACAACAATTAACTTGAAATGGACCACAGAGTCTATGAAAGCTAAAAGTATAAAGCTTTTAAAAGACAACATTAGGAAAATATCGGCAAAGGGTTCTTAGACATAAGACAGCAATAACCTTAAAAGAAAAAAACATATATTTGACTCCATCAGTATTAAAAACTTCTGGCCAGGCACAGTGGCTCATACCTGTAACCCCAGCACTTTGGGAGGGTGAAGCAGGTAGATCACTTGAGGTCAGGAATTTGAGACCAGCCTGGCCAACATGGAGAAACCCCAACTCTATTAAAAATACCAAAATGGGAAGGGCAAGGCAGGTGGATCACCTGAGGTCAGGAGATTGAGACCAGCCTGGCCAATATGGCGAAACCCTGTCTCTAATAAAAATACAAAAATTATCCGGGTGTGGAGGCACATGCCTGTAAATCCCAGCTAATTGGGCGGCTGAAGCAGGAGAATCGCTTGAACCCAGGAGGTGGAGGTTGCCGTGAGCTGAGATTGTGCCACTGCACTCCAGCCTGGGCCACAGAGCAAGACTCCATCTCAAAAAACAATAATAATAATAATAAGATGGATTCATGGATGAAGGGATGGATAGGCATGCCATAGAGCAAACATAATAAAATTATAATAAAATGTTAATTATAAAATCTGGGCAATGGGTATAAGGGTGTTTACTGTACAATTCTTTCGACTTTTCTGTGTATTGAAAAATCTTCATGACAAAATGTTAGGGTAAAAACTTTATCACAAGACAAACTTCTAAAATGAAGTACAAAGTTTCTTCCTATTTTGTCTACGGCTGTAATAAATACTACGTCAGAGGAGGTGAGAAGTAGTTGTCACTTTTACTATTATTTGATTAAAACATCCTTACTGCTGTTACTTCTGGACCTTCCTCCCACTGCTAGAATATAGTCTCCCTCTCTGCTACAGTACATTCCATAATTTCTGTGGACTTCATCATCATTCCCATATGCAACCCAATACATCAACTTTAGAGCTCCTAATTGTCTCATCTGCTGCATCTCTGGAATCCTTTTTTTTTTCTTTTTGAGATGGAGTTTTGCTCTTGTTGCCCAGGCTGGAGTGCACTGGCCCGACCTTAGCTCACTGCAACCTCCGCCTCCAAGTTTCAAGCGATTCTCCTACTTCAGCCTCCCGAGTAGCATGTGCCACCACATCCAGATAATTTTTGTATTTTTGGTAGAAGCGAGGTTTCGCCATGTTGGCCAGGCTGGTCTCGAACTCCTGAGCTCAGGTGATCTGCCCTCCTCAGCCTCTATCTCTGGAATCTTAAAACTCCAAAACATAACAATTGTCATCATCTCTAATCATAATCCCCTATCTACTCCCACTACCCTTCTCTTCTAACTCATGAAGATTTTGAATCCATGGAGCCCTAATTTTTCTTCCAGTCCCTTATTTCTCTTATATACCCTTACTTCCTCTCTATCATTTGAAATATCCCCCTATCTTCTTAATTTCTACTGCAGCTACCTGCAACCAACTATCTTCTCTCCCTGTTTACCTGAACAGATAAGTGCTGCCGGAGGAGAATCTCACAACCACCAGATCAACCCTACTCCAAGTTTATGGTCTCCACACTCAGCACTGCTCAGCAATTCCTCTCTCGCTCACTCGCTCTCTCTCTCTCGCTCTTTCTTTCTTTCCCATGGGTCACTGCAGCATCAGCCTCCTGAGCTCAAGGGATCCTCCCACCTCAGTCTCCCGAGTGGCTGGGACTACAGGTGCATACCACCATGGCTGGCTTTTTTTTTTTTTGGTAGAGATGGTGTCTCACCATGTTGCCCAGGCTGGTCTTGAACTCGTGGTTTCAAGGGATCCTCTCACCTCAGGCTCCCAAAGTGCTGGAACTGCAGGCATGAGACACCGCACCTGTCTTGCAATTCCTTTCTAAGGTACTGGTTGGCTCCTCTACACTCCACAGCAGCAATTCCCAAACTTCACTATTCCTTCTAAATTCCTTACTACTTTCCCTTTCTTCACTCTGTAAAAAAATTTTTGCCTTTCATTTCATCATGAAAATGGAGGCGATCTGGCCAGGCGCCAGTGGCTCATGCCTGTAATCCCAGGACTTTGGGAGGCCGAGGCGGGCAGACTGCCTGAGCTCAGGAGTTCAAGACCAGCCTGGGCAACATGGTGAAACCCCATCTCTACTAAAATACAAAAGATTAGCCACATGTGGCAGAGTGCACCTGTAATCCCAGCTACTGGGGAGGCTGAGGCAGAGTTGCTGGATCCCAGGAAGTGGAGGCTGCAGCAAGCTGAGATCACACCACTGCACTCCAGCCTAGAAGACAAGAGCAAGACTCTGTCTCAAAAACGAAAGAGAAAGAAAGAAAGAAAGAAAGAAAGAAAGAAAGAAAGAAAGAAAGACAGACAGACAGAAGAAAGACAGAGAGACAGAAAGACAGAAAGAAAGAAACACAGAAGGAGAGAAGGAAGGAAGGGAGGGAGGGAGGGAAGAAGGAAAGAAGGAAGGAAGGAAGGAAGGAAGGAAGGAAGGAAGGAAGGAAGGAAAATAGAGGTGATTATTTAGCATGAACTCCCTGCTCCCCAACCTACAAACCCCTCTTTATCACTTTCCCTCCTATCTCATAAGAAAAGATGTCATCACCCCTGCCACAGAGATAGCATTACATAGTGTTTTATTAATTAATGTATTTAGAGACAAGGTCTCACTCTGTAACCCAGGCTAGAGTGCAGTAGCCTAATCATAGCTCACTGCAGCCTCAAACTCCTGGGCTCAAGCAATCTTCCCACTTCAGCCTCCTGAGTAGCTGGGACTACAGGCATGCACCACCATACCTGGTTTTTTTTCCTTGTAGAGACAGGGTCTCACTATGTGGTCTAGGCTGGTCTCAAACTCCTAGCCTCAAGTGATCCTCCTGCCTTGGCCTCCCAAAGTGTTGGCATTAACAGCATAAGCCACCACGCCCAGTCAACACAGTGTTTAAAAATACAGATTTTAGGGTCGGGGGAGGGGGTTCATGGTACAAAAATAGATAAATAAATAAATTTTAAAAATAAAAATAAAGATTCTGTAACTAAATTACACAGGCAAATTTAACTTTCCAAACCTTGATTTTCTCTCCTGTAAAAAGGAAGCCATAATAGTACCCTATAAGAATTAAATGAGAACACAGGTGAAGTGCTTAAAGTAGTATCTCCCAAACAGTTCAAGGCAAATTCCATCGCTCTGTGTTCCTGAATCTTCACCAGCATTCTCTATTAGCTCCTTCCCCAAAGGCTCTTAACAAGTTTTTGTCGTCTCCAAATAAGAAGTAAAAATGTCTTACCCAATCTTGAATATCTTTTTTGCCTCAGCACTATCTCTTTTCCCTTCCATTCCAAGCTTCTAGAAAAAAAATAATCTGAACAAAAAGGTTAGCAGCCCTTGCTATTCTTACTTTCTCCATGTTCTTCCATCTTCTACTGTTACAATAAAACTGCTCTGACATAGTGACCAATGACCCCTTAGCTGCCAAACTTAATACTTTTCAGGCCCTTTGACTTTTCTATAGCCTGATATGATCAATGACTCTTTCTTTTCTTTCTCTTTTTTTTTTTTGTTTCTTTTTTTGAGACAAGGCTTTACCCTGTCACCCAGACGGCAGTGAAATGGCACGATCATGGCTCACCTCAGTATCAACATCCCAGGCTCAGGCATTCCTCCCACCTCAGCCTCCTGAGTAGCCAGGACCACAGGTGTGTGCCACCAAGCCTGACTAGTTTTTTTGGTTTTTTGTTTTTCTTTCTTTTTCTTTTTTTTTTTTCTGAGATGGAGTTTCACTCCTGTTGCCCAGGCTGGAGTGCAATAGCACAATCGCGGCTCACCACAACCTCTGCCTCCTGGGTTCAAGCAATTATCCTGCCTCAGCCTCCCAAGTAGCTGGCATTACAGGCATGTGCCACCACGCCTAGCTAATTTTGTATTTTTAGTAGAGAAGGGGTTTCTCCATGTTGGTTAGGCTGGTGTTGAACTCCTGACCTCAGGTGATCCCCCGCCTCAGCCTCTCAAAGTGCTGGGATTACAGGCATGAGCCACCTCGCCCGGCTGATTTGTTTTCATTTATTTTTGAAACAGAGTCTCGCTCTGTCACCCAAGCTGGAGTACAATGGTGTGATATCAGCTCACTGCAGCCTCCACCTCCCAGGATTCTTGTGTCTCAGCCTCCCAAGTAGCTGGGATTACAGGCGTGCACCACCACGTCAGGCTAATTTTTGTATTTTTAGTAAAGACAGGAGTTTCCCTATGTTGGCCAGGCTGGTCTCAAACTCCTGACCACAGGTGATCCATCTGCCTGGGCCTCCCAACATGCTAGGATCTACAGGTGTGAGCCATTGCACACAGCTAACAACTCTTTTCTTGAAGCATTCCTCTCTCAACTTCTCAGACACTAGTGTTTCATTCCTTCTGCCTGACTCTTTGCTTCTCAGTCTCCTTACATCGTTCCTCTTCCTCCACTATCTCCCTATACACTATTTTCCACTCCCCTTCCCCACTTCTTATGCCGGCCCTTTTTCAGTCTTACTCAAATCATTTTCAGCATGTGGTCTCATCTACTTTTTAAAATATCTTCATTGAGGTACAACTGACATACAATAAACTGCACATATTTAAAACGTACAATCTGAAAAATTCCAGCATATGTATACACCCCTGAAACCATCAGCACAATCAAGACAAGTGAACATAAAAAGCTAAAAAGCCTCTCCCTAAACAACCACTGATCTGCACTAGTTTGCAGCTTCTAGAATGTTCTATAAGTAGAACATACAGTATATACTCTTTTTTCGTTTCCCTTCTTTCATTAAGTATAATTATTTCGAGATTCAGCCATGTTGTCATTCGTATCAAGTTTGTTCTCTTTTTTTTTTTTTTTTTTTTGAGACAGGGTCTCATTTTTTTGCCCAGGCTGGAGTGCAGGAGCACAATCACACCTCACTGCAGCCTTGACCTCTCAGACCCAAGCAATGCTCCCACCTAAGCCTCCCAAGCAGTTGGGACTACTGGCTCATGCCACCACACCTGGCTAATTTTTTAAAAATGTTTTGGCTAATTTTTTAAGTTTTTTGTAGAGACAGGTTTTCAGTATGTTGCCTAGGCTGGCCTGGAACTCTTGGGCTCAAGTAATCCTCCCACCTTGGCCTCCCAAAGTGCTGGGATTACAGACACAAGCCAACTCACCCAGCCAGTTTGTTCCTTTTTGTTGCTGAGTAGTATTCCACTGTTTGTCTGTATCACAATTTGCTTATTCATCCACCTGCTGATGGACATCGGTTTCCAGTTTTTGACTGAAAAGAGCTGCCATGAACATTCATGTATAAGTCTTTGTATAGGCTTCATCTATATTTATGGCTTTACTCACACATCTAGAAGTTCCAAATCTGCTTCATCAGATACCAACAACAAATAGCCAGTCAGAGAAGTTCACTTGAATAACCCAAAAGGACTTTTAAGTCAACAAGTCCAAAAATCATCTTATTATGCCATTCCTCTCTCCAACCTAAAAGCTTCTCCTACATTCTCTATCCTGACTAAAGACGATCAAGTCAGAAACAAGTCTATTCCTGTTCCATTACCATTCCCCCAATCACTCAGTGAGTTACCAGGTCCTGTCATTTTGCTGTGTAAACATCTTTCAAATAAAATCCACATCCATATTTCCATCCTTGTTCAAATGCACCCTTAATTCAAATGTATATTATCTCTTGACTGGACTATTAAACTAGGCTTCTAACTTTTCTCCTCATTTCATGTCTCATTCTTCTCCAAACCATTTTCCATTCTATGGCCAAAGTGAATTTTCTAAAATTCAAATGTGCAGTTACTCCCCTACTTAAAACTTATTGGCTGGGCTCACCCTGTAATCCCAGCACTTTGGGAAGCTGAGGCAGGCAGATGGATGGAGCCCAGGAGTTCAAGACCACCCTGGGAAACATGGTGAAACCACAACTCTACAAAAAATACAAAAATTAGCCGGGTGTGGCAGTGTGTCTGTAGTCTCAGGAGGCTGAGGTGGGAGGATCACTTAGGCCCCTGAGATGGAGGTTGCAGTGAGCCAAGATCGCATGACTGCACCCCAGCCTGGTGAGACTGTCTCAAAACAAACAAACAAAACAAAAACAAACAAACAAAAGAAACTTTATCAGTGGCGTCTAATTACCCAAGAAAAAATTAAAATTCCTTAGCTTAACATACATAAAAACTGTCCATAAACCAGTTGTCTCTCCAGACATGCCCTGCCACTTTCCATCACGTTCTAATTTAGTCTTTTCTGATTATGTCATTTACCTTTTTTATTTTCCTTTTTTGAGACAGATTTTTGCTCTTATTGCCCAGGTTGGAGTGCAGTGGCGCGATCTCGGCTCACTGCAACCTCCGCCTTCCTGAATTTCAAGCAATTCTCCTGCCTCAGCCTCCCGAGTAGCTGGGCTTATAAAAGCCCATCACTACGCCCAGCCAATTTTTGTATTTTTTCGTAAAGACGGGGTTTCACCATGTTGGCCAGGCTGGTCTCAAACTCCTGACCTCATGATCTGCCCACCTTGGTATCCCGAAGTGCTGGGATTACAGGCGTGAGCCACTGCGCCCGGCCCTGTCATTTACCTTTTTAACCTGAGTGTCAAGGGCAATACCTGTTCTATAGTAGACATGATATATTTGTGCAATAGGTAAGATAGGACTTAGACTCATAGATGCGGTGAAACAGATACAGTGGGACATTCCAGCCGCATTCAGGAAAAGTAGCAGTACAGACTGGCTAAAGCAAAAAGGAGACAAAAGATTATGGTAGACAATCCAGTCAGAAAAGCAGGATGAAGCCAGATATCAATCGCTGTCAATTCCATGCTAAAAAGTGTGCACTTTAGCGTAGGCTGAACTCAAAAGACATGAACAGTTCTGAACAGGAGTGTGACATGTTCAGAAGTGTCCTATAACTGGTGAGATCTGAAAAACAGAAGGTGAGGTGGGGGGCAGTGAACTTAATTAAGAAGTTATCACAGTAGTCTGAGAAAGGAGACTCAATTAGAGAAGCTGGAGGAGGGAACAGACTAGAAGAGCATGCCAAAGGGAAATGAACATACAGGCTCTACCTGAGTGTGCACTACTAATACAAAGAAGCCAGAGATGACCCCAACATTTTAAACCAGTCAAATGTAATAATAAAGTCATTAATCAAGAAGAAAAACTGAAATGACTGGTGGAGGAGAGAAGTCATAGTTTCAGTTTGTGTATCCCCTCACCTATTTATTCAAATTGAGTGCCTACCAGATGTCAAGCACTGTATGTATGGGGAATAAAATGAGGGTAAGATATCAAGCCTGTTCTCAAGGAGCATCCGATCTAGCTACAGGCAAGTAAATAGGAACTTAAAATTCAGAGAGCTAGAATAGGGTGCAAAAAGAAAACAAAAGAGTAATATCCAATTCAGCCCTGATGATTTGAGAGTTCAGGTTGAGTGAGTCTAGAAGGATGAGTAGTGTTGGACCAGGCAAAGAAGGATGAAGGGACTAGAATATCCAAAGAGCCTCAGGTAAGAGTAAGAGAACACAAGTTGGATGCATCTACAAATAATTCAATAATAAATCAAAGGAAGAAATCAAGATATGGAGATATCCACATGAAATGTCCAGCAGGCAGGTAAAAACGTAGGTTTTGAGCTACCAACAACATATCCAGATATGAAATATACTGTATTTTCAACCTTGTTTAGAATCATTGTTAGTGGATATTTAAATAAGAATTGGAAGAACCTTACATATCAGCTAGATTATGTACACTTCCACCTCCTCTTATCACTTCTACTGCAAAAATATTTCTAGCTTAAAGTCAAAAGCTGGTTTATGTAAATATGCAAAAAGGACAAGTGGGGGCTGTGGTAAGGTGGAGATACACGACCTGTCTAAAGAAGGCAGCCATTTACTCACCTCCAGCAGTTTAGTGCCTCGCTTGAATACAGACCCTAAATGACAAGACCTTCCTATTCGTCAAGAAAAGCAGAAAATTCAGATTTTATGTAATATCTCCCATTTTCAAATATTAGCAACTAATTACATTTGAAAATAAAACCACACTGTGCCAGCCAAACAAAATGCTTCTGTGGACAGATTCCAGCAAGGGCCACCAGTGTGGCAGAATTAAAACAAGGTCTGTCAACTCCTACAATATTCTTTCCACTACTTCAAAGAATTCTCAGCTGATAGCTTGGTGATTCCCTAAGAAAGCAGCTGTTTTTGCCTCTAAGCAAAATGGCCCCTATTTGGCAATACTTTATGAGTTCCTTTACAGATTTTTAAACAATTTCCCTGTCTCCTCTTACCCTATCCGGACACCAGCTTCTAGCATCACAGAGACGTCCTACACCCATTCCATTGCAAGCTGAGAAGTCAAACTTGCAAGTAAAGCAAAAGTAAGGAGTGAGAGCCTGATGGGATTTCTAAGGAGTAAAGTATGTAAGATACATGGCATCTTTTTGGTTTTCTTTAAAAAAATAAAAAAAAAATACATAGATGTTTGTGACTAGTCAGACACTTGAAGGGGAAAATGTCCGTAACTTAAGTCAGAAATATATGAGCAAATACTCCTGACAAACCAAATAGTTTCCACTGTAAGACAGCAAGAGGGACAGGAGGAGAACAGGGCAAAAGGGAAAGTAAAAGTTACTGGCCTTTGAGAAATATCAGACAGCTTTTAATGTTTAGCATAAAAGGTACAACATTAATCTCCATTCTTAGTAGAAGCAGTTAGCATGAAACATTCTTTAAGCAGCAAGAAACTGGAATTTAGAAACACTATTAGAAGAGTAAAGCAATCTTTACAGAAAAGGTAAATGAAGAAAAGGAAACAAAAATAGTCTGGTAGTCACACTGCTGCTTTAGAAGCTTTAAAAATGTAACAACACTTCCTAATTATACTAAAACATTTAAAAGCACAGATCGGGGGTATGTAACAATGTAGCAAACTTAAACATACAAAGGCTAAAAATTCTTAACCAAATGACAGCACCAAGTTTCTAACGCTGCAAAAACAAAACAAAAAAACCCCGAAATTGGTAGCATGTGCACCGGCCCCTGTTAATCGGAGGAGCGGGGGAAACCAGGAGAATGAGGAGTGATTGCTGATGGCGAACAGAGCAGGCCACGTTACTGCTGGCAGGCGAGCTCGCAATTCCTTTGAGCAAGCACTACGGCCAGGGCATTCTCGAAAAGCCACTAAAACGAGCGTACTGGACACCTAAAACGGCAGGCTGACAGCAGCTCCGCGCTAAGACCGAGAAGGCGGAAAAGTGGCCTGCTTTGACCTCCGCAGAAAACTGAGGCTCCTGCAACTGTTGTCTTGGAATCAAAGGGCAAAGCATTCACCTCTCAGGGGTTGGATTATTCGGATAAACTCCCGCCAGCTCCCTGCGGCCTTCCCACACACCCGGTGGATGTCAACACCGAGAGCCAGCCGTATGGCGAGCCTCTCCGTGTGCGCCGTCCTTCTGGAGACGCGGCGAGACCGGGAAGAAAGACAGCCCTGCGCGCGCCCCGCCTCCCCAGCCCTTCCCCAGCGCCAGCCCGGCGCCCGCGCTGGGGTGCTGCGGCCGGGAAGCGGGGTCCCGCGTGCTCCTCACCTTTTTCAGCGCAGGCACCAGCAGTCCCCGCCACTTGGGCGCGTTCTCTTCGCTGAAAAACTCGTATGGCAGCTGCTGCGCCTGCATGGTGCCCCCGGGGCGCCTCTGGGCGGGGAGAGGGGCGGCGGCGGCCGGGCCGGGGAGCTGCGAGAGGGCGAGATCGCAGCACGGAACAGGGCCGCGGCCCCACCGGACGGCCCGGCCCCCTCCGGGCGCCGCGCAGCCGGGCTAGCCCTGGTGAGGGGGCTGGGGGGCGAGGCCCGCGCCCGGCCACACACCCGACACGGGTACCAACTGTGGAGAACGAACGCGGCCCGGAGGCGGCGGCATCCCGCACCACCGCCCCGGGGCCAGGCCCCCCGCGCCTCCTCCCCGGCCCGCCGGCGCCGCCCGGGGCTGCCCTCTGCCGCGGCCGCCGCCCGCCCGCCCGCCGGGGCTGCACTCTCGGGCCCGGCCTGGCCCCGCGGCGGAGCTGGCGGCTGGGGGAGGACGTGTGGAGGTACGCTCCGGCCGCGGCGCCCGCTCTGCTCAGTTGGTACCCCGAAACGCAGGAGCCCCGGGCGGGGCTGAGCTGGGGCGGGGGTCTCGCGGGGAAGGGGAAGGACCCGAGGTCGTTGTTGGGGAATCTGGCTGCCCTGAGGTGCCGCCGCAGCCGCCGCCGCCGCCGCCGGTGTAGCGTTAGAGCTTCCTACTAGCGAACTGAACCTGCTCGCTACTGAGCATGCGCCGCCGGGCTGGGCTGGTTCGCTCCGGGTTTTCCGGCTCCCGGTGAAGGAGGAGGGAAGCTCGAGAGAGAGAGAGGGAGGGCGCCTGGCCAGGCTGTTGCTGCGCTCCTGGGGGCTGCAGGGGAGGGGCGAAAGGACCCGAGAAGTCGAACCCTGGCAAAGTGGAGCCTGCAGGGGTGGGTGATAACTAGGGTAAAGAGGCTCCCCATTGTGTGGTCTGGCCGTGAGGGCTCCCACCCCTCTCGGAATCCCTGGGCCCTTCGTTTCGGAAAGGGGTGTGTGTACTTTGTTCCTGAACACGAAGATAAGGACTGCCCAGAGCACGCAATGTATAGTAAACAGACTGGACAAAAGATACAGGTGCTCTGTCACGAAACCTACTGCTCAGTATCTGCTGAGTAGTAGAAGTGATTGCAGTGTTTCTAACTGGTCTTTCCACAAAACCAAGAATAAAATGTGTACGTGTAGTATTGATTTTGTGTGTATGTTTTAGATTCCCTCTGTTCATCTTTTAAACCCACTCCAGATATGAACTCCAATAAACACTTTCCTCCAGTGGATATCGAGACCTCTTCTACAGCTCCTAGAGCACTGCACTTACGCCCTTCTCAGGGCGTTCAGTCTATCGTGTTTTGTATCTTTTGAAGTTCTTTCGACTAGATAATATACTGGAAGGCCGATCTTTTTCACCAGGGCCTCTACACAGAACAGGCACTCAGTGAATATTAGTGGAATGCTAAAGGAGCAGTATTTATAAACTGTCCCTCCAGGCCACTGTTTGTTTATAATAGGGGCACTTTGTGGCAGACACCTTATGATTTATCATTAATTATCACTTTTTGAGTATCATCTCATTTAATCCCCATAGCAACCCTATTATTTTCATTTCACCGATAAGGCAGTTTAGAGGAACTAGCCTGGGTTAAAGCTGACATTGTGTCCTCCTATTCCTGAGAACAGTAACCAGGATCAGGCAAACGAGAAAGGTTCAGTGGTTCTTAATCTTTACAGGACCTCTTTGAAAATCTGGAAAAAACTCTTAGGTTATTTCCTTTAAAAATATACAGGCCGGCCAGGCGAGGTGGCTCATGCCTGTAATCCCAGCACTTTAGGAGGCTGAGGCAAGTGGATCACCTGAGGTCAGGAGTTCGAGACCAGCCTGGCCAACCTTGTGAAAACCTGTCTCTACTAAAAATACAAAAATTAGCAAGGCATGGTGGTGGGCGCCTGTAATCCCAGCTACTCGGGAGGCTGAGGCAGGAGAATCGCTTGAACCCGCGAGGCAGAGGTTGCAGTGAGCCGAGATCGTGCCACTGCACTCCAGCCTGGGCGACAAGAGCAAAACTCCATCTCAATTAAAAAAAAAAAAAATATATATATATATATATACACACACACACAAACACACACACACACACACACACACACCCGGGTCCGGCGCAGTGGCTCGTGCCTGTAATCCCAGCACTTTGGGAGGCTGAGGCGGGTGGATCACGAGGTCAGGAGATCGAGACCATCCTGGCTAACACGGTGAAACCCCGTGTCTACTAAAAATACAAAAAATTGGCCGGGCGTGGTGGCAGGCGCCTGTTGTCCTAGCTACTTGGGAGGCTGAGGCAGGAGAATGGTGTGAACCTGGGAGATGGAGCTTACAGTGAGCAGAGACTGCGCCATTGCACTCCAGCCTGGGCAACAGAGCGAGACTCCGCCTCAAAAAAAACAAAACAAACCAAACAAACAAACAAGAAATCCATCCATAAATCCTCCAGATAAGAAGACATGGAGTCTAGCTCTGTCGCCCAGGCTGGAGTTCAGTGGCACCATCTTAGCTCACTGCAATCTTCGCCTGGCGGGTTCAGGTGATTCTCCTGCCTCAACCTCCTGAGTAGCTGGGATTATAGGTGCCTGCCACCACGCCCAGGTAATTTTTGTATTTTTATTAGAGACGAGGTTTCACTGTGTTGGTCAGGCTGGTTTCAAACTCCTGACCTCGTGATCCACCCGCCTCGGTCTCCCAAAGTGCTGTGATTACAAGTGTCAGCCAACGCGCCCGGCCAGCCCTCTTCAAATATTTAAAGGGTTGTGATATGGGGGAAGAGATTGGTTCCAAACGAACCAAGATCAAGTCTGTACCCCAAACTATTGTTTGGCTTCCCATTGCTCTTAGAATATATTTCAAACTTCTTACCGTACCCCACAAAGGCGTGCATCTGGCTCCTGCTCACATTCTCAATGTTTTCTCACCATTCACAACCTTGCCTCACCACACTCCAGTCACAGTAGCCTTCTGTCTATTCCTAGAAAACAACCACCTGCCTAAAAAACATTGTTCTTCTCTCAGCCTAGAACACCTAACTGTTCACTTGGCTGGTTATAAACATCACCACTTCCAAGAGGCCTTCTCCGATCACTCCAAGAAATTCTCACCTGTGTATTTCTACCATATGTTCTTTTTATTTCCTGCTAGCACTAAATCAGATCAGGCCTCTATTTTTGGTTGTTGGTTTCCCTCTTGTCCCCAACAATCTTTTTTTGAGACGAGTCTCATTTTGTCGCCCAGGCTGGAATGCAGGCGGAATCTTGGCTCACTGCAACCTCCACTTCCCAGGTTCAAGTTATTTTCCTGCCGCAGCCTCCCGAGTAGCTGGGACTGCACGCGCACGCCACCAAGCCCGGCTAATTTTTGTATTTTTAGTAGAGACGGGGTTTCGCTATGTTGGCCAGGCTGGTCTCGAACTCCTGACCTCAAACAATACACCCACCTCCGCCTCCCAAAGTGCTGGGACTACAGGAGTGAGCCACCGCGCCTGGCCGAGACCAACAATCTTTGTGCGCTTCGTTCTTCATCGGTTTCAATCGTATCCCCAGGACCTACAATGCCTCCACACAGTAGGTAGCAATAAATGTTGTCGAAGGAGTGAAATTTGCATGCAGGAAACTTTCAGGACTACCTAATCAACGTTGTTCCCAGGAAACGGGCGATTTTCGAGGTGTGGTAAAAACCGTACATTCACTCACTCGGGCTAAGAGGTTGGGCATGTTGACCTCTAAGGTCCCCTTCAACTCCGAATCTCTGATTTGACTGCAAAGAAAAACAAGCCCTAGAAACATAAATTACAGCCTGGGCTGGGCTTGCTTAGCGGCCAGGACAGGTTTTCACTAGCATGGCCGTTTGGGCCGCAGACAGGGCAGGTAACTGGAGAGAAACTGCCGTGAAGAGACTCAGTGCTTCGCAACAGGGAGACCTAGAGGGAGTGCCAGGGTCAGCCCCGCTAAAGTCAAGAAGCACCCCATCACCCCTGTACTGTTTGCCTGTTGCCTTTATCTCTTGGGACAAAACAAAACACCTATGGCCATTCAGCAAGAGAAGACAACCGTGCGGACTCAGAAACGTACAGACGTGTAAGCGCGTGTAGACGTAAAATTGTCCCCCGCACCAGCCCGACAGCTTTTACCACCGACGGCTGCGCCCTGGCGCAGGCGCAAAGGCTTCTTTTTGCTCCCCTCCTCTGCTCTGAAGAGCCTCACGCCACAGCGGACGTGACGCACGGAGGCGCGTCCAGGCAGAGTAGCCGAAGCCCGAGAGGGGCGCGTCCAGGCTGGCTAACCGAGTTCCGAGCGCGGCGCATCGGGGTAGGGCGGCGAGGACGGGGGCGGGGTGGGCTTTCGGCCCTTCAGTGTGCCCCCTGCAGGTGGATGTGCAACACTCCGCGCCTTTGCCTGCCCCGCTGGCCAGGACGCGGTCACCTGATTCTCTGCCTTGCTGCAGCCACAGTGATCCTGCTGACGCGAACTTCGGACCCAGCTACTTACTTTTCTGCTCAAGAACTCACACTGGCATCCCAGGATAAAGTCCAAAGTCCTTAACCTGGTATTCATGGCCTTGCACAATCGGGCCGCTACTTATCTTTCCAGCTGTATCTCTCACCTCAAAATGAACTGCTCTTGCGTCCTACAAACACATCACTTCTGTCTCTGTCTCCTTATGCTATTCAGAATGCCTGTCGCCTTTTTTCTGTAATGCCGCCCGCCACAGCCACACCCCAGCTCCCAGATATACGCCCGCGCTGGAACTCTTATCCACCCTGCGCGCCCTCAACTCAAATGCTACCTTTTCTCTAAAGTTTTTTTTTTTTTTTTTTTTCAGCCGCCATTCAGGATTCCTTCCCTTGAACTTCAGAGCCGAACAGGTAGAAGGAACAGCAGTTTCAGCCATCAGCAGTTAAGGTCCTCTCCCCTCCAGAACATATTCACCCTCTGTCTTTTCCTCACCTTCTGTCTTTCCAATGCCTCCTTTTAATTTCACTCCTCCAAAAAAGATATCTCCAGGAAATACACCAGAGAAAATAGTGACTGAGAAGAACACTGGATGCCAACCCTTTACTCACATTTAGCTAATACTTTGAGTCGCCTGCCCTCTTCCTCCCTCTCTTTTTCCATCCCTGCCTTTGCAAAGATGGTACAGTTAGAAGAGATTATCAGAGGTTCTCCAAGATATATGGGACTATTCCTCGCACTTCTTTTTCGGGATTTCTGCAGGGAGCTTATAGGATATGCCCAAGTTTATGTTCTAAGAGAGAGGATAAGACTTTTTGCAAAAGTCTCTTTCCAGTTGATTCAAGTTGTAATAGCTCCTCAAATTGATCGCATCCAAATGCAATGTGACTTTAACGAAATTCCCAACAGGAATTGTCATGGAATTTGACAAACTCATTCTTAAAGGTATATGGAAGAGCAAAAGGCTAATTCTCCTGTAAAAGAAGAAGGTAGGGGAACTTGATTTACCAGATGTGAAAACTGATTACATAGCTAAAGTAATTAAAACAATGGATGTTAGTACAAGAACCTACAAACCAATGGATCAGTAGACAGCCAAATATATAGAAACCTGATACTGTAAACATTGCAGATAAATAGGTAAAGGCTATAGTGTTCAATAAATGAAATAATGTACAATAGATAAATGCACATAGAAAAAATATACTCGTAAGTCCCACCCTACACAAAACAATCCCATTGGATTGAAGAAAGTGCAAAAAGCAAAATTATAAAACTCTGAGAAGAAGGCTGGGTGTGGTGGCTCACGCCTGTAATCCCAGCACTTTAGGAGGCAGAGAGATCATGAGGACAAGAGATCATGAGGGCAAGAGATCGAGACCATCCTGGCCAACATGGTGAAACCCCATTTCTACCAAAAATACAAAAAAATTAGCCGGCCGTGGTGGCGCACGCACCTGTAATCTCAGCTACTCGGGAGGCTGAGGCAGGAGAATCGCTTGAACCACTGAGACGGAGGTTGCAGTAAGTTGAGATCGCGCCACTGCACTCCAGCCTGGGTGACAGAGCGAGATTCCTATTCAAAAAAAAAAAAAAAAGGCCGGGTGCGGTGGCTTAAGCCTGTACTTTGGGAGGCCGAGACGGGCGGATCACGAGGTCAGGAGATCGAGACCATCCTGGCTAACACGGTGAAACCCCGTCTCTACTAAAAATACAAAAAACTAGCCGGGCGTGGTGGCGGCGCCTGTAGTCCCAGCTACTCGGGAGGCTGAGGCAGGAGAATGGCGTGAACCCGGTAGGCGGAGCTTGCAGTGAGCTGAGATCCAGCCACTGCACTCCAGCCCAGGCGACAGAGCGAGACTCCGTCTCAAAAAAAAAAAAAAAAAAAAAAAAAATCTGAGAAGAAAATAAGGAATATCTTTTTGTTGTTGTTGTTGTTGTTGTTGAGACGCAGTCTCGCTCTGTTGCCCAGGCTGGAGTGCAGTGGTGTGATCTCAGCTCACTGCAACTTCCGCTTCCCGGATTCAAGCGATTCTCCTGCCTCAGCCTCCCTGAGTAGCTGGGACTACAGGTGTGGTCCACCACACCCAGCTAATTCTTGTATTTTTAGTAGAGACGGGGTTTTGCCATATTGGCCAGGCTGATCTTGAACTCCTGACCTCAGGCAATCCGCCCACCTTGGCTCCCAAAGTGTTGGGATTATAGGCTTGAGCCACCACGCCCTGCCTAGGGTTTCTTAAATAAGACAAAAAATACAAACCATAAAGGAAAATTGTGATAAATTTTACTTCATTGTGGCAAGGTGCATACACGAATATAGATAATCTTCTTGTATATATGTTACACACACGTACCAAAGGAAAAGGAGTGGTAAAGGTTACAATTGGCCAATATATAGGACAAAGCTATTCACTGATAAATCTGAAAAGGACTATGAGACAGTCTCAGAAATGCACTTAAGAAAAAAAAAAAAAAAAGTCGTGGTGGCTCACGCCTGTAATCCCAGCTTTTTTTTTTTTTTTCTTGTTGCCCAAGCTGGAGTGCAATTGTGCGATCATGGCTCATTGCAACCTCCTCTCCCAGGTTCAAGCAGTTCTCCCGCCTCAGCCTCCGGAGTAGCTGCGACTACAGGTGTCCGCCACCAAGCCTGGCTAATTTTTATATTTTTAGTAGAAATGGGGTTTTGCCATGTTGCCCAGGCTGGTCTCGAACTCCTGACCTCAGAGGATCCACCTGCCTTGGCCTCCGAAAGTGCTGGGATTACAGGCGTGAGCCACTGCACCTGGCCAAAAAAAAAAAAAAAAAAAAAAATTGTTAATCTTAATTATAGGTCAGAATGGGAAGAGGCTGAGATTAAATACTAGTAGAAAACAGTTTAAAGACAATTCAAGCTGGGTGCAGTGGCTCATGCCTCTAATTCTAGCACTTTGTGAGGCTAAGGTGGGAGGATGTTGAGGCCAGGAGTTCAAAACCAGTTTGGGCAACACAAGGAGACCTCTGTCTCTACAAAATTTAAAAAATTAGCCAGGCATGGTGGTGTGCACCCATAGTCCCAGCTACCCAGGAGGCTGAGGTGGGAGGACTGCTTGACTCCAGGAGTTTGAGACCAGCCTGGACAGCATGGCCAAACTCCATCTCTCAAAAAAAAAAACAAAAAACAAAAATTAGCTGGGCATGGTGGCACTCTGCCTGTGGTCCCAACTCTTGGGAGGCTCAGTAGGGAGGCTCACCTGAGCCCAGGAGGTTGAGGCGGCAATTAGTCATGATCACACCACTGCACTCCAGCTTAGGTAACAGAGTGAGACCCTGTCTACTGCACCCCCGCACCAACCACAAAGGACTTCTTTCTCAACTGCAAGAATTGTGTGATTTAGTTGACAACCTCCAGCTGTTAATTCCTTTAAGTGTCTGTTAGCTTTTGAGCCAAGGTCATACTTTTTTTGAGGCAACCCCAGGCAGTGACTCAGCAAGATGGTGGAACAGAGCCTAGCCATTTTTGCCCTATGCAGAACTTCTCTAATGGTAATCTTTGCTGGGAGCTCCCTATCGGGCTGGCTGAGTCTTCATCCGATCTGCATAGTGGTCTGATGACTCCCCGACCCAGTTCTTCCTCCTTTTTCTTCTTATGAATGTTACTCTTCAATAAGCCTTTTGCTCTTTTTTTTTTTTTTTTTTTTTTTCCTTGAGACGGAGTCTGGGTCTGTTGCCCAGGCTAGAGTGCAGTGGCCTGATCTCAGCTCACTGCAACCTCCACCTCCTGGGCTCAAGCGATTCTCCCGCCTCAGCCTCCCAAGTTGCTGGGATTACAGGTACCTGCCACCACATCCGGCTAATTTTTGTATTTTTAGTAGAGACAGGGTTTCACCATGTTGCCCAGACTGGTCTCGAACTCCTGATCTCAGGTGATCTGCCTGCCTCGGCCTGGCAAAGTGCTGAGATTACAGGCATGAGTCACCGCACCGGCCGAAGCCTTTGAATTGTTTTTTTTTTGTTGTTTATTTGTTTGTTTGTTTCCTTTTGAGACAGAGTTTCGCTCTTGTTGCCCAGGCTGGAGTGCAATGGCGGATCTCGGCTCACCACAACCTCTGCCTCCCAGGTTCAAGCAATTCTCCTGCCTCGGCCTCCCGAGTAGCTGGGATTACAGGCATGTGCCACCACGCCTGGCTAATTTTGTATTTTCAGTAGATACGGGGTTTCTCCATGTTGGTCAGGCTGGTCTCGAACTCCCGACCTCAGGTGATCCACCCGCCTCGGCCTCTCACAGTGTTGGGATTATAGTCGTGAGCCACCGCGCCCGGCCGCATTCCTCTTTTTTTTTTTTTTTGAGACAGAGTTTCGGTCTGTGGCCCAGGCTAGAGTGCAGTGGCCTAATCTCAGCTCACTGCAACCTCTGCCTCCTGGGTTCAAGCAGTTCTCCTGCCTCAGCCTTTGCAGTAGCTGGGACTACAGGTGCGTGCCACCATGCCTGACTAATTTTTGTATTTTTAGTAGAGATGGAGTTTCACCATGTTGGTCAGGCTGGTCTCAAACTCCTGACCTCATGATCCGCCCACCTCGGCCTCCCAAAGTGCTGGGATTACAGGCGTGAGCCACTGAGCTCGGCACCTTTTGCATTCTTTTTTTGTTGTTGTTTGTTTTTGTTTTTGTTTTTGTTTTTGTTTTGAGACGGAGTCTAGCTCTGTTGCCCAGGCTGGAGTGCAGTGGCCGGATCTCAGCTCACTGCAAGCCCCGCCTCCCGGGTTCACGCCATTCTCCTGCCTCAGCCTCCCGAGTAGCTGGGAGTACAGGCGCCCGCCACCTCGCCCGGCTAATTTTTTTTTGTATTTTAGTAGAGACGGGGTTTCACCGTGTTAGCCAGGATGGTCTCGATCTCCTGAACTCGTGATCCGCCCGTCTCGGCCTCCCAAAGTGCTGGGATTACAGGCTTGAGCCACCGCGCCCGGCCTGTTTTTGTTTTTTGAGACGGAGTCTCACTCTGTCGCCCAGGCTGAAGTGCAGTGGCGCGATCTTGGCTCACTACAAGCTCCGCCTTCCGGGTTCACACCATTCTCCTGCCTCAGCCTCTCAAGTAGTTGGGACTACAAGCGCCCGCCATCATGCCAGGCTAATTTTTTCGTTTTTTTTTTTTTTAGTAGAGACGGGGTTTCACCGTGTTAGCCAGGATGGTCTCCATCTCCTGACCTCGTGACCCGCCCACCTCGGCCTCCCAAAGTGTTGGGATTACAGACGTGAGCCACCGCACCTGGCCGCCTTTTGCATTCTTAACTCCAGCTCAGCATCTGCTTCCCAGGGGACCCAACTGATTTGTATATATATATTGTTTTATAGGATAACAACTAATATTTTTAATTATGATGAATCCATATAAATACTTCAAATTTATTGATTATAGAAATATATCTATAATTTTCCAAAGTGATTTTTCTTTAAAAAATGTGGAGAAATTGATGTGGCTCTGAATCTATAAGGAAAGAGTTTGCAGTATACCATCATTTTGGCTATGTTTCTTTCCTTTTTTTTTTTTTTGAGACGGAGCCTTGCTCTGTTGCCTAGGCTGGGGTGCAATGGCACAATCTTGGCTCACCACAACCTCTGCCTCCTGGGTTCAAGCAATTCTCCTGCTTCAGCCTCTTGAGTAGTGGGACTACAGGCATACGCCACCATGCCCTGCTAATTTTTGTATTTTTAGTAGAGACAGGGTTTCACGATGTTGGCCAGGGTGGTCTCAAACTCCTGACCTAATGATCTGTCCACCTCGGCCTCCCAAAGTGCTGGGATTACAGGCGTGAGCCACCGCGCCCAGCCTTGGCTATGTTTCTTAAACACAGTTTACTTATGATAAATATAGCTCAGGCATCTATATTTCATCAGACCTATTATTTTTTGACTGCTTCTGACAGACACCCTCTTTATTTTTTGACCAATAAATGACCAGCAACTGTAAAAAAGGGAAAGAGAAAGAAAAATACAGAAACAAAATAACACCTCCCATCATCCCTTGTGCAACAGCTCATTTCCCAAAATCTTTGAAAATTACTTATACATGCATGATTTATGAAGGGAACGCCAGGAACACAGTTTCATAAGGATTGTATTAAAGGTTTCTCTCCCCGAGGCAGAAACATTGCTTCTTCAGAATTGTTTTCCTCTTAACCTCTTTTCTCTAAAACTGAAAAAGTTTGCCTTGATTTATGGGGTATAGAGTTTTTGTTTTCTTAAGTCTAACATAGAAGTTAAAACAAAAACAAAACCTTGGGATGGAAAATAGTAACGGTTAAAGAAGAATTGAATTTTAATTTGCTCAGCTGATCAGGCAAAAATGGGTTTTCTTACTACTGAGACTACAGTTCTCATGAAATATTTCATTATAATATTCCTTTGAGTTGTTTATTGATTTAGTTCAGAGAATGTGGAACAGAGGGAAAGAGGACTGAAATGAAACCTGTGTGCTGAATAAGTCTAGTGCATTTCTTATAAATTTATTCCTGGTTCTTATCAAGTTTGTTGTCATTTGAAGTGGGATTTTTAATCTACATTTCTACGTGATTATTGCTGGGTTAAAGAAAAAGTATTTTGTTCATATAGTTGGCTTAAATCTGGCCATTTTAACTTTTCATTAGTTCTAATAGTTTTCTTTCTGAAATAACGTCTCTGATTCTCTACAAAATACAATCATTTTATATGCAAACTATGATATTTTGCCTTCAGCCTTTTTATAAATGCTGGAGGATTAGAACTTAGACTAAGGATTCAGGAGCAACTCCTGGACCCCATTACTACTCTGCCTTGACCAAAATTGGGAATGCAGCCATCACTGATGTTGAAAGCTGCTGAATCAGGAAGTCATCTGCCAAATTAATAAGCTGCTGCACAACAGCTGGCTGCAGACCATGCCACCTCTGCCACAGTCTACCCCAGCAAAGCAGATCCTCTTGATATCACCTCTGTCTACATGTGACTCAGTTTCAAATCAGTCTCAACAAATGCTTCTGTTTCGTGGGATGCAAATCACATCACAAGCCCTAGCCACAGGAGAGTCTAGAAAATGTAGTTTTTTAAGCTTCTGCCTGTATGTTCATTCTAGAGCATACTAATATGCAATATCTGCCATAGCATTCTTTAACATATCTAGAAAATTTTCTATTTCTTTTTAAAAATTGTGATACAGGCTGGGTGAGGTGGTTCACGCCTGTAATCCCAGCATTTTGGGAGGCCAAGGTGGGCAGATCACCTGAGGTCAGGAGTTTGAGACCAGCCTGGCCAACATGATGAAACCCCGTCTCTACTAAAAATACCAAAAATAGCTGGGCATGGAGGCACATGCCTGTTATCCTAGCTACTCGGGAGGCTGAGGTGCGAGGATCACTTGAGCCTGGGAGGTGGAGGTTGCCCCATGATCGGAGATCATGCCACTGCACTCCAGCCTGAGCAGCAGAGCTAGACTCTGTTTCAAAAAGAAAAGAAAAAGAAAAGTGATCAAATACACATAACACAAAATTTATCATCTTAACCTTTTATTTTACTTTTTTTTTTAAGCTAGTCAGGTGAAGCAGTGGGAGTGGAGAAGGAACAAAGAAATCTGTAACTAGTTGTACTCAATTAGTTGTATACACTACGTCACTCAGACCAGCCCTTAACCAATTTAGAATATATAGTTTAGTAGTGTTAAGTATATCTACATTATTGCATAATCAATCACAAGAATTATTTTCATCTTGCAAAACCGAAACTCTGAACCCACTGAACAACAACTCTCCATTTCCCCTCCCCCACCAGGCCCTGGGAACCACCATTCTACTTTCTGTTTCTATGAATTTGACTACTCTAGATACCTTGTATAAGTAGAATCGTACAGTGTTTGTCTTTTTGTGACTGGCTTGTTTCACTTAAGGTTGAATAATATCCTCAAGCTTCATCCATGTTGTAGCATGTGTCAGAATCTCCTTCCTTTTTAAGGCTGAATAATTTTCCATTGTATGTATATAACACATTTGTTTATTCAGCAGATCACTATTCATCCGACATGAATAAATCTCAGATCACTGTAACCTCAGAGACTTGGGTTGTTTGCCCTATTGTGAATAATGCTGCTATGAACCTGGGTGCACAAGTATTTCTTTGGGATGCTGCTTTCAATTATTTTGCATATGTATTCATCCTTCTATTTATTTTGATCTAAGAGCTGTCAAAAGGAAAAGCTGCTGAATGTTATGAGATGATTTTTCAGTATCTATAGCAGATTGTTTTTTTAAGATGGCCATAGTATCTCCCATTTCACATGCTTGACACTGTCTCTATTGCTTCCACCAAAACTGTCATCTGTGGACTGACCAAGGAACTCACTTCAGAGCTAAAGAAGTGCAGCAGTGGGCTCATACTCATGGAGTTCACTGGTCTTACAATGACCCCATCATCTTGAAGCAGCTTGCTTCATAGAATGGTGGAATGGCCTTTTGAAGATGCAGTTATATTGCCCATTACATGACAATACCTTATAGAGCTGGGGCAGAGTTCTCCAGAAGGCTGTATATTCTTCTGAATCAGCATCCAATATATGGTACTGTTTCTCCCAGAAATAGAATTCATGGGTCCAGCGATCAAGGGGTGGAAATGGAGGTGGCAGCACTCACCATTACCCCTAGTGATCCACTAGCAAAATTTTTGCTTCCTGTTCCCAAGACATGCTCTGCCGACCCAAAGGTCTTTAGTTCCATAGGGAGAAATGCTTTAATCAGGAGACACAACAATGATTTCATTACATTGTAAGTAAGACTACCACCTGCTCCCTTTGGCTGCCTTAAGACTCTGGGTCAACAGACCAAGAAGGGAGTTATGGTGTTGGCTGGGATGATTGATCTGGACTACCAAATTGGATACTCCACAATGCTGGTAAGAAATAATATGTCTGGAATACAGGAGATCCCTTGGGGTACCTCTTAGTATTACCATGCCCTGTGATTAAAGTCAATGGGAAACTACAACTCAAATCAGGCAGGGCTTCAAATGGCCCAGATCCTTCAGGAACGAAGATTTGGGTGACCCCACCAAGTAAAGAACTATGATCAGTTGAGGTGCTTACTGAAGGCAGAGAGAATACAGTATAGATAATAGAAGTTAACTATAAACAACAGCTACAACCATGTGACCAGTTATAGACTCAAGGATTATAATTGTCAAAATAATTTCCTCCCTATTTTGTTAAGAATACATTTGTGGCCAGGTGCGGTGGCTCACACCTGTAATCCCAGCACTTTAGGAAGCTAAAGCGGACAGATTGCTTGAGCCCAGGAGTTTGAGACCAGTCTGGCCAACATAGCAAAACTCTGTCTCTACTAAAAATACAAATATTAGCTGGGTGTGGTGGTATGTGCCTGTAGTTCCAGCTACTCAAAAGGCTAAAGCAGGAGGATCACCTAAGCCAGCAAGGTATAGGTGACAGTGAGCCAAGATTGTGCCACTGCACTCCAGCCTGGGCAACAGAGTAAGACCCTGTCCCCCACCCCCAAAAAATACATTTGTGTGTATATATACACATATTAAGCAAAGGCAGGTTTTTTTCCCTCCTATTCCTTTATCATGTAAGATAAACTAGCTGTTTTAACTTTATATCTTCCTATGTATGTATGTATGTATGTATCTATCTATCTATCTATCTATCTATC
This sequence comes from Macaca nemestrina, assembly GCF_043159975.1. Taxonomy (NCBI): domain Eukaryota; kingdom Metazoa; phylum Chordata; class Mammalia; order Primates; family Cercopithecidae; genus Macaca; species Macaca nemestrina. Next base: position 39,178,154 of record NC_092137.1, read on the forward strand.
TATCTATCTATCTATCTAATTTTTTTTTTTTTTTGAGACAGAGTGTCACTCTTTTGCCCAGGCTGGAGTGCAGTGGCACCATCATGGCTCACTGCAAGCTCCGCCTCCTGGGATCATGCCATTCTCCCGCCTCAGCCTCCCGAGTAGCTGGGACTACAGGTGCCCGCCACCAAGCCCAGCTAATTTTGTTTTTGTATTTTTAGTAGAGATGGGGTTTCACCGTGTTAGCCAGGATGGTCTGGATCTCCTGACCTTGTGATCCACCCGCCTTGGCCTCCCAAAGTGCTGAGATTACAGGCGTGAGCCATCGCACCCGGCTATATCAATATTTTTAAGTATTCATAATTTTATATCATGATATTTAAATTATGGAATATCAGGAGAAGAGTAAACATCACTCAAGAACTTTACCTCCTCTACTGGAGAAGGGACTAGTGTGTTTTCAGTTGTACACAGGATAATTGTATCATGTTAGGTGGAACTATGACCTTGTTATTGCCTGCTTGCCTGCCTGCCTGCCTGCCTGCCTTCCTTCCTTCCTTCCTTCCTTCCTTCCTTCCTTCCTTCCTTCCTTCCTTCCTTCCTTCCTTCCTTCCTTCCTTCCTTCCTTCTTTCCTTCCTTCCTTCTCTTTCTCTCTTTCTTTCCGACAGGTTCTCACTCTGTTGCCCAGGCTGGAGTGCAGTGGCACAATCACAGCTCACTGCAGCCTTGAACTCCCGGGCTCAAGCAATTCTCCCACTTTAGTCCCCAGTATCTGGGACCACCAGACCTGGCTAATTTATTTTTATTTTTATTTTTATTTTTGGTAGACACATGGTCTCACTATGTTGCCCAGGCTGCTCTGGAACTCTTAGGCTCAAGAGATCCTCCCACCTCAGCCCCGCAAAGTGTTAGGATTACAGGAGTGAGCCACCACATCCAGCTTGTTATTGTCTTTATTTGAAGATTAAATATGGCTTAAGGAGACGCATATGGTTCAGAAGTATTTGACTTTGGCAAAATAATAATAATTAAAATTTTGAAAAGGAGACATGTGTGTGACAAGTTGACAAGGGGTGGACTTGTGATGGTAATTTTAGGTGTCAGTTTGACTGAATTAAGGGAAACCTAGACATCTGGTAAAACATTATTTCTGGGTATGTCTGTGAAGGTGTTTCTGGAGGAGATGGGCATTGAATTAGTGGATGAAGTAAGGAATATCTGCCCTCATCCAACGTGGGCAGCCACCATCATATTCACCAAGGGCCCCGATACAACAAAAAGGCAGAGGCAAGGCAAATGTGTTCTCTCTTCTGGAGGTGTGACCCCATCTTTTGCTACCCCTAAGCATCAGAACTCCAGGTTCTTGGGCATTCCAACTCTAAGACTTCAACCAGAAGCCCCTAGTTTCTCAGCCCTTGGCCTCAGGCTGAGAGTTACGTTATTGGATCCCCTGGGTCTCAGGACTTTGGGCTCAGACTGAATTATACCACTAGCTTCCCTGCTTCACCAGCTTGTAGGCAATGTATCATGGGACTTCTCAGCCTCCGTAATTGCATGAGCCAATTCCCATAATAAATCTCCTCTCGTATGTATATTATTGGTTCTGTTTTTCTAGAGAACACTGACTGACTAATACATATCCTGTTTTCTTGAACCTAGGAAGATCTCTGTGACTGCCTGGACAAATAAGTACTGCAGAAGGGCTACTACGTTATTTATGAGGCTGGATCATAAAAATGCCATACACTTCCACCTTCTTCTCTTGGAATGCTCATTCTTGGAACCCATCAGTCATGCTAAGAGAAAGCTCAGATGAACCCCTGGAGAAAGCACCTGCAGAGGCCACGTGTAAGTTTTCCATCTGATAGCCCAGCTGAGGTCCGAAACAATATCTAGCGTCAAGTACCAAACAAGTGAATGATACCTCTAGATGATTCTGTAGCTCAGCAATCAAGTCACTCCAGACTTTGAGTCTTTTTAGCTGAGGCTCTAGACATTGTGGAGAGATAAATTGTCCCTGCTGTGCTCGGTTCTGATTAGTGACTCACAGAATCTATGAGTAGAACCCACTGGTTACTTTATGCTACAAAGTTTTCAGGTGGTTTGTTACACAGCAATAGATAACTGATAACAGCATCTGATGATATGATCATTTGGTAATTCTTTCATCATTTAATGTAATATTTAAGCACTTGTGTATTCCTAAAATAAACTGTTCTTGCTCATGTTGTATTATACTGTTGATAAACTTTTGGGTTTAGCTACTAATATGATGGAGATAAAATATTATTATTTCAAAACAAAGTTGGGGCCAGGAACAGTGGCTCCTGCCTGTAATCCCAGCACTTTGGGAGGCCAAAGCAGGTGGATCACTTGAGGTCAGGAGTTTGAGACCAGCCTGGTCAACACGGTGTGAACCCTGTCTCTAGTAAAAAAAAAAAAAAAAAAAAAAAAAAAAAAAAAAAAAAAAAAAAATTAGCCAGGCGTGGTTGGGGGTACCTGTAATTCCAGCTACTTGGGATTCTGTGGCAGGAGGATCACTTGAACCCAGGAGACAGAGGTTACAGTGAGCCAAGATAATGCCACTGCACTCCAGCCTGGGGGACAGAGTGAGAGCCTATCTCAAAAAATAAATAAATAAAAATTAAAAAAACAGAGTTGGTGTTAACTGCTTCTGCCTTCTAAGGGGGTAATATAATTCACATCAGAGGTGAAATGAATATCAATAACTCTCCTGCTTTCAGAGCAATCTCTTGCTGTCTTTTCTTCTCTTTAGCTTAAATTTCATAATAATAATAATAATTATTATGCGTTTGAACATACTTTCCAGTTCCTTGCCTCTCTCCATGTGCCACACTCGCCTTGCAAAAAGTCCAGTCTCAAATAACGTCAAACATCCACTAGTTCTGTGTGTGGACCTGTGTACCCAAGCATTGCTAGAGAATCGTACAATTGCACCACTGGGGGTCACCTTAACTTCCTAATCTCAAGCCTCAAAGGGGTGCTCAATATCACCCAGAAATCTACTCTATACATCAATCTTCAGCATTTCCTCTTTTCTTGTACCTTATTTCCCATCCATTTCCAAGTGCCTTTTTTCCTGATCTTGACTTTTACTTTATTGAGTAAATCAAAATCATCAACCTGGAGCTCCCTCATATTGCCATTACCTTCTGCTTCATTCTTGGTTTTGTTTGTTTGTTTGAAACAGTCTCACTCTGTCACCTAGGCTGGAGTGCAGTGGGGCAATCTTGGCTCACTGCAACCTCCGCCTCCTGGATTCAAGTTATTTTCCTGCCTCAGCCTCCCCAGTAGCTGAGATTACAGGCATGTGCCACCATGCCCTGCTAATTTTTGGATTTTTAGTAGAGACAGGTTTCACTATGTTGCCCAGCCGGTCTCAAACTCCTGACCTCAAGTGATCTGCCCTCCTCAGCTTCCCAAAGTGCTGGGATTACAGGCGTGAGCCACCGCGCCCAGTCAGTTTTTTAACTTTTAGTAGAGATAGGATCTCACTATGTTGCCCAGGCTGGGCTCCAACTCCTGAGCTCAAGCAATCCTCCCACCTCAGCCTCCCAAAGTGCTGGGATTACAGGCATGAGACACCATGCCAGGCCAGCTCTCTGTTTCATTCTTCATACATAGGCCATGCTGTAATGACCCCATGCTGCCTTTTTCAAATAATTGCTTTGGCTGTGGGGAAAGGATATTAGCAGTTTTGGAGCATCGCACATCCCAGGTACCTCACTTACATTTTATTTTGTGAGACAGGTGTGAAGATCCCCAATTTTCTGAGGAGAAAACTGAGGCCCAGTGAATGTAAGCCCTCTGTCCTACTTATATCACCCAGTACAAAGCTGTCAATAAACTCCAAGCTCAGCTCTTGCTTTACTCCATCCCAATGGCTCCTCCTGTCAAGGACTGTATGTACATTGCTGTTTCAGATTTATCTTTTTGAAAAACGAGAATGTTCACAAGAGGCAAGTTCCAATATCTTTGGTTTTTTAATCTTTTGAGGGACATCAGTGTGTGAGGCTATTGTCAGGTCCAGCTGGGGCTGATGGCAGGCTGTGACTTGAAGAGGTCCCCTTGCTCAATCCCTTTCTTGTTCATCAGCATTTTGTTTTTAGGAGGTAAGTATGATCATTAGTCACTGTTCAACTCTTACCCTTAAAACTCAGTGCTAGAAAAATGGATCCTTGACCTACGTTCATGAAACCAAAAACACATTTCTGTGTTTGTGATATATGCATTGCATGTTCCACTGTATGTTCGGGCACCCCAAAAAAATGAGACCCAGGCCAAGCACGGTGGCTCACGCCTGTAATCCCAGCACTTTGGGAGGCCGAGGCGCGAGGATCACAAGGTCAGCAGTTCCAGACCAGCCTGGCCAACATGGTGAAACCCCATCTCTACTAAAAATACAAAAATTAGCTGGGTGTGGTGGCACATGCCTGTAGTCCCAGCCACTCGGGAGGCTGAGGTAGGAGAATAGCTTGAACACGGGAGGCGGAGGTTGCAGTGAGCCAAGATCCTGCCACAGCACTCCAGCCGGGAACAAAGCCAGACTCCATCTCAAAAAATAATTAATAAATTAATTACATTGAAAAATGTGGCCCATGCTAAGTTAACACCATCAGAGGAAAAAGAAAAGGCTATTTTGTACAATGTTGTAAACTTTTAAAACTATGAAATATTAAAACATGGCCGGGGGCGGTGGCTCACGCCTGTAATCCCAGCACTTTGGGAGGCCGAGGCAGGCGGATCAAGAGGTCAGGAGATCGAGACCATCCTGGTTAACACGGTGAAACCCCTTCTCTACTAAAAATACAAAAACAAACAAACAAACAAACAAAATTAGCCGGTCGTGGTGGCGGGTTCCTGCAGTCCCAGCTACTCAGACGGCTGAGGCAGGAGAATGGCGTGAATCAGGTAGGCGGAGCTTGCAGTGAGCCGAGATCGCACCACTGCACTCCAGCCTGGGCGACAGAGCGAGACTCCGTCTCAAAAAAAAAAATTAAAACATCTTCTCGGCCGGGCGCGGTGGCTCAAGCCTGTAATCCCAGCACTTTGGGAGGCCAAGACGGGCGGATCACGAGGTCAGGAGATCGAGACCATCCTGGCTAACACCGTGAAACCCCGTCTCTACTAAAAATACAAAAAAAAAAAAAAACTAGCCGGGCGAGGTGGCGGGCGCCTGTAGTCCCAGCTACTCCGGAGGCTGAGGCAGGAGAATGGCGTAAACCCGGGAGGCGGAGCTTGCAGTGAGCTGAGATCCGGCCACTGCACTCCAGCCCGGGCTACAGAGCAAGACTCCGTCTCAAAAAAAAAAAAAAAAAAAAAAAAAATCTTCTCAAAACCAGGTAAATAAGCGTGCATGCTTATGTGCACCTTGGAATGTCTTTAATTATGTGTTTCTTTGTATATCATTATCATGGAATGCAGATGAGCCAAAAAGGCTGGACACACTTTCCCCTCTTGGTTCTCAACTGGCACATCTGACTTTGGCTTTCCATCTAAAGGCAGATCCCAACTAGAGTTTGGGACCACTGGGATAATTCCTATGGCCCTTGGAGATGAGCAGTAAGGAGCTGGATACTGCAGACCAAGTAAAATAGGCCTCAGCCCTTCAAAGCCTTTGCTTTGCCCTCCTTTCCTGGCTCTACAACCCACTGCTATGACAGCAAGTGACAAAAGGGTATCTTACTGGGGTAGAAGAGTGGGAGGAAGTGGGAGGGGAAGGCAATGCTGATTGAGGCATGGGATAAAAAGACATAAAAACGTTAAGCCCAGAACTGCATAATTTCAGCCTTATCAGCTTGGCTGAAAGTGATATTTATAATGCACTTGCAACATAGCAAAAGTGAAAGCAGGCCCTGTTTCTCTGGGTCACCTTCTCCTTCCCCACCTGACAGACAGGCTGAGCCTTCAGACTACCCGGAGCTTCCCTCCACCCATACTGCCCATTGGCTACCTCTATGATTTGTCTCCCTAATCCTTGCCCAGATGCTGCCTGAGCCCCTCACTTGTCTAATTCTGAACTCCCATTTCCTCAGAGATTCTAATTTCACTGAACCAAACAATGACATGCAATCTGTATTTTTGCTTGTATCTTCCCCTTCTTCCAGTGGGAGCTTTTCTTTGGGGAACTAACTTTTCCCCATGGATGCCCATCAAGATCTTTAATGAGATTCATGTAAAAAGGCAGGAGCCGGAGAGGTGGTCTTCGAGGCACCGTTGAAATTATGCCTACTGCAGCTCTAAGTCCATTTGTTCCTCAGAACATCCTCAAGATTGGAATAGGGATTCCTTAAGGAGAGTAACCTGGGACCTATCCGAATTGCATTGTCAACTAGCTGCTTTTTACAGATAGTACTGAGCAAAGAAACATGTATTTTCTGGAAAGATCTCCCTTAATCTACCTCATTATCACACAAAGAATTTTACAAAAGTGGTTTGTGGTTTTACATCTAGTGAGAAAGTAACACTCAGTTCAGAAGAACTGAGTTAATTTATTTAGTTTATTTTTGCAGAGTAAAGTGATTCCTAGTCCCCCATATAAAGCAGAGTGGCTGCGGCAACATTGATTTTTTTAAACTTATCTTAAAACATTTATCTTTCGCATTATTTTAAAATCTATATTGCTAAGACAAGCGTCTTTCTTAGAAAAAGGAATCTCTGATGCAATGTTATAAAAATAATTTTCACTGGAAATGGTGTCTCTCTGTTGCTATTTTTTGATTTCGTAGCTGCAGCATGCAGTAATGTCTTCCAGCCTAATTTCTTCAGGCTTTGTAACCCTCTGCCATTATGGAAAACATTTAGTTCAAGACCTCCACCCCCTTTTTTTTTCTTTTTTTTTTTTTTTTGAGATGGAGTCTTGCTCTGTTGCCCAGGCTGGAGTGCAAAGGCACGATCTCAGCTCACTGCAACCTCCACCTACCAGGTTCAAGTGATTCTCGTGCCTCAGCCTCCTGAGTAGCTGGAATTACAGGCACGTGCCACCACGCCTGGCTTATTTTTTGTATTTTCAGTAGAGATGGGGTTTCCCCATGTTTACCAGGCTGGTCTTGAACTCCTGGCCTCAAGTGATCCGCCTGCCTCAGCCTCTCAAAGTGCTAGGATTACAGGCATGAGCCACCGCCCCCAGACCCTTATGATTTTCTCAATAACATTTTCTTTCCTGGCCGGGCGCGGTGGCTCACGCCTGTAATCCCAGCACTTTGGGAGGCCGAGGCGGGTGGATCACGAGGTCAGGAGATCGAGACCATCCTGGCTAACACGGTGAAACCCCGTCTCTACTAAAAGTACAAAAAATTAGCCGGGCATGGTGGTGGGCCCCTGTAGTCCCAGCTACTCGGGAGGCTGAGGCAGGAGAATGGTGTGAACCCGGGAGGCGGAGCTTGCAGTGAGCCGAGATTGCGCCACTGCACTCCACTCCTGGGCAGCAGAGCGAGACTCCGTCTCAAAAACATACACACACACACACAAAATTTTCTTTCCTCTAATTTACTTTATTGTAAGATTATAAGTACATACTTATACACAGTATATAAGACCTATAAGGGGTGGGCAAGATGGCTCACACCTGTAATCTCAGCACTTTGGGAAGCCAAGGCGGGCAGGTCACCTGAGGTCAGGAGTTCGAGACCAGCCTGGCCAACATGGTGTAACCCTGTCTCTACCAAAAATACAAAAATTAGCTGGGTGTGGTGGCACGCACCTGTAGTCCCAGCCACTTGGGAAGCTGAGGCAGGAGAATCATTTGAACCTGGGAGGCGGAGGTTGCGGTGAGCCGAGATCGCACCACTGGACTCCAGCCTGGGCAACAGAGCGAGACTTCATCTCAAAAAAAAAAGGACGTATGAGATACAAAATACGTGTTAATAGACTGTTTATATTATTAATAAGGCTCCTAGTCAGTAGGCTATTAGTAAGTTTTTCGAGAGTCAAAAGTTATACTCAGTGGCCAGTTGATACTGTATATATCATGGTTTGTAAAAAGGACAAAACAAATTGAGACAAACTTTTGATGCTCCTTGCTTGGCATTGAGGCTGTTGGGGAAGATGCCTTTTGGAGCAGCTACAGCTCAGGGCATGCACTGTGAGGCTGGACCTGTTGACTTTGCAGCAGGCATACATTTAGCTTCAGATTGTCTTGTTTCTGTATATAGTGACACAGCATTCTGCTGCCATTCTTAGTTGTGTCCAACTTAGGGGTGTCAGTTGGCATGAGAAGTGTTTGGAATTTTTTTTTTTTTTTTGAGACGGAGTTTCGCTCTTGTTGCCCAGGCTGGAGTGCAAAGGTGCAATCTCTGCTCACCACAACCTCCGCCTCCCGGATTCAAGCAATTCTCCTGCCTCAGCCTCCTGAATAGCTGGGATTACAGGCATGCACCACCACACCCAGCTAACTTTGTATTTTTAGTAGAGATGGATTTCTCCATGTTGGTCAGGCTGGTCTTGAACTCCTGACCTCAGCCTCCCAAAGTGCTGGAATTATAGGTGTGAGCCACCGCACCCAGCCTTTTTTTTTTTTTAAGATGGAATCTTGCTCTGTTGCCCAGGCTGGAGTGCAGTCGCGCAATCTCGGCTCACTGCAGTCTCCACCTCCCGGGTTTAAGCAATTCTCTGCCTCAGCCTCCCAAATAGCCGGGATTACAGGTGCCTGCCATCATGCCTAGGTAATTTTTGTGTTTTTAGTAGAGATGAGGTTTCACCATCTTGGCCGGGCTGGTCTGGTCTTGAACTCCTAACCTCATGATCCACTTGCCTTGGCCTCCCAAAGTGCTAGGATTACAGGCGTGAGCCACTGCGCCCAGCCAAAGTGTGATAGTTTTCAAAGTGTTTGTTAAACTGTAGAACTCTTCATTGTCAGCAAAGTGAAGAGTCACTGCCATCAATGAAAGTTCAAGAATCTTCTGTACGTAAACTCGATTTGCACTTTCTGTTATTTTTGTTTAGTTTAGTTTAAAATGCTGGAATGTTTATGAAGTTAAACAGTATTACATTAAAAGAAGAAAAAGAAGAACGTTTGTTTGTGTGAATATCCTGTTATTCAACAACCCATCACCTGATTGTTTAGATAAGTGGTTCTCCAAGTGTTGTTCTGGAACTGGCATAAACTGGGAGCTTGATAGAAAAGCAAATTCTTGGGTCCCACCTCAGACCTGCTGAATTAGAAACTCTGGGGTGGCATCCAGTAATCTGTGTTTTAACAAGCCTCTAGGTGATTCTGATGCACACTGACATTTGAGAACCACTGGTTTAGATAATTCTTGCTTTAATTAATTATAACACTGGGGTTGCAAAATGGTGAATTTCCAGAGTTCATTGAACGTTTATTAGCTGTCATTCTTCTACATAGAAAAGCCTTCCTTTCTCTTTATCCCTCCTCTCCCCTGTCACCACCCCCATCACTATAGATTCATAGACTTTGGAAACTCAGTTGCTAATTCTTGAATGCCACCATTCTTTTTCACGCCCAACTAGTTCTTCATTTATCTGATAGAATCCCCTTCAGGCTATTCCTGTGTTCTTTCCACCTGGCCCAGAATTTTTGAGAGCATCCTTGTATTATGATGCAAAAAGACTCAGTGATTTGACTGTGTATTTGCCTGTTTTTACACTGAATCTTGAGGGTAGTTTTTACCAAGTCTGCTACTTAATATTTCCCTGAGGGGACCTGATATCTAAATAATGTTCTATATAATAAATGTGCTTCAGCAAGCGAAGTGTTTGGCCATTTTTTTGGAAAGGGCAAAAGGCTGTTCCAAATTACATTGAAGTCCCTGTGATTCTTAGAGTAGGATGATGCAAGGTTGATGTAAGTTACAGAATTTCGTTATGACTTCAGGCAAATTAATTTGACTCCGAGGTCTGATCCCAAATCAGATAACAGAGAAATATATTTATAGCTGGCAAGAGCAAACTAGAGATAGTGAAATATCTGGTTTCAGTTTTTATTTTGTATAGTTTTAGGATCTATGTAATACAACACATACAAAGCTACTTAAAATATCTCAATTACTCTTTTCAGAGTAACCTAAACACAAAAATTAATTTGCAAAAGCAGTAATACCTTGCACTTATTAAGTGATTACTGGGAACTGTAGCAAGTGCTTAACATGTATTAACTCATGTGTTGCTTTTGAAACCTGGATTAGATAAGGGCTTTTATTATTCCTATCTTACAGAAGAGTAAACTGAGGCATAGAAAGCTTAGTAGTTTACACCAGGTCACACAGCTAAGCAGTGGTTTCACATTCCGTGGTCTTTACCACCACACTATAAAGCCTTTCTAAATTCGTGCTTGTAAATATAAGGAGTTTGCCCTATGGTTAACTTATTTAGTTTCATAATATTTTCAGGAAGAGAATAGAAGCAGTGGGATATTGTGTAAAGAGTCCAGGAGTTTTGAATGTCAAGACCTGCGTGTGGGTTCCAATTAAAGCTCATGTATGACCTTGAACAACACTGTTCTGAACTTCAGTTTCTTCATGTATAAACCAGGTCTAATAATAGCTGCCCTACCTAACGCATAGATTGTCATGAGTATCAGACAGTATAATGAGTGTAAAAGTGCTTTGTAAATTGCAAAGTGATAAATGGAAATGGGTCATACACATAATCTTAACACTATAAAGAAACAGGTTTTTTGGCCAGGCACTGGGGCTCACCCCTATAATCCCAGCACTTTGGGAGGTCGAGGCAGGCAGATCACTTGAGGTCAGGAATTCGAGACCAGCCTGGCCAATATAGTGAAACCTCGTCTCTACTGAAAATACAAAAAAAAAGTAGCCAGGCATGGTGGCACATGCCTGTAGTCCCAGCTCCCTGGGAGGCTGAGGCAGGAGAATGGCTTGAACCTGGGAGGCGGAGGTTGCAGTGAGCCGAGACTGCACCACTGCATTCCAGCCTGGGCGACAGAGCAAGACTCTGTCTCAAACAAAAACTGAAACAGGTTTTTCTATTTATAAAACAGTGAGTTCACATCCCAGTTTTAAATATTCTAGATCCTTAAACGATTTCTCTTTACAGTTTATTTATGACTGAATTTTTTTCCAACTGGCAATTTTCTTTTTCCCCCTATAATTTACTTGACTTCCCATTCCGGATTTATTAAAAATGTTATAATGTCATTATGCAAATAAAGTGTATTTTGCATGCTTTCTCCAAGGGCAAATTTTAACTTCTTGTCATGTTTCCATTTTATCTGCAATATTCAGGCGACATAGCCTGCTGCTCTGGTGGCTCATGCATTTGTGTTTTGCATATTTCATACAAGAAAATAGAGAAAAAAGAGAAGTCAGCCAGATGGGATTCTCTTTCCAGGCAGAGAAGAACTAGAAAAATTTGCATGGCCACGACCTCTTCTATAGACAAAGGATGCTTGTTTTCAGGACTGGCAATTGGTCAGAGGGTGACAACCCATCCCCAAATTCCTGAGGCAGCCCTAGGTTTACAATCTGAGGTTCTGGAATAGTTCCCAAGATGCAATTATTTCCAAATTTAATCAAACCTCAGAAAATAGCTCATTAAAAATAATCATATAAAACAGCAGGCCCTTTCTCCAAAATTAAACACACATTTTCTTATATTGGCTGTTTAGCCAAGTCTTACAAAGACCCGGCCACCTGTTTGGGGTGGGGGGAGGTGTTAGACTTCCTAGGAGGTGACTGTTCTTGGCAGCCACCTCTACCCAGGCCTTCCTGGAATCTGTCATTGTCAGCTTCTGCCAAGAAATGTTTTTGTACTTGATGGGTAAAGACAGGCAAGGAATTTTTTGACCTCTGTTCGAATCCCTTTTCCATACTCTTGTTTGTATTCTTTAAATGACATAATTACAGTAATGCTCCTAAAACAGTGGATGGCATTGAAAATGAATGGGATCCTCCCTCTTTCATCTATCTTTCTAGCTCCCTGCAGCCCTGGCTGACCTATTTCTTCAGGCTCTGCCCTACTACCCAGAAAGTTGGGTGTGGTTCCGAGAAGGTTTGGTTGGGGATTTACATTTCAGTTTGCATTGATGATTTAATGAATTGTGTCTTTTTCAGCAGAAAACCAAGCAGAATGTTTTTGTCACCAAATTTGTATTTACCGAAATTAATATCTCACTGAGTAGACTACCATAGAGTATGTAGGGGAAGTATTTTTCTAAAATCAGGAAATTCTCAAGAATACATAGACCATAAAGGAGATGCTTGAGAAAGCAATACTTTGGAGTTGAGGAGATTAAAGTCCTTTTCCTGATTAATATTAACTTATATTAACAGCTAAAACAAGGCCAGGTTCAGTGGCTCATGCCTGTAATACCAGCACGTTGGGAGGCCAAGGCAGGCAGATCACTTGAGATCAGGAGTTCAGTACCAGCCTGACCAACATGGTGAAACCCCATCTCTACTAAAAATACAAAAATGAGCCAGGAGTGGTGGCACACACCTGTAATCCCAGCTATTCAGGAGGCCGAGGCAGGAGAATCACCTGAAACCAGGAGGCAGAGCTAGCAGTGAGCTGAGATTGCACCACTGCATTCCAGCCTTGGTGACAGAGCGAGACTGTCTCAAAAAAAAAAAAAAAAAAAAAAAAAAAAAAAAAAATTAAAACAAAACAAAAAAAGCCCCAAGAAATAATAACAAAATAAATTCTTCTTGAGAGTTGTGAATTTTTCATGTTGATTCGACTGAGCAGTAAAGAAATGAGCTCTGGCTACTCAGAAAAACCTAAAGTCTTGAAGCAGAATTGCATTCTATCATTTTATTTTACAGTATCTCTTACTCCTAACTAAAAAAAATTTTTACTTTGGTTTTATTTTTTGCATCATATTGTTTTGTTTGTTTGCTTTTAATTGGCATGTCCTTTATATAGAGTGCACAGATACTAGGTGTACAATTCCATGAGTTTGGACAATTGTATACACACCAACGGTAACCACCACCCCAATCAAGATACAGAACATTTTCTTTTTTTTTTTTTTTTTTTTTTGAGACGGAGTCTTGCTCTGTCACCCAGGCTGGAGTGCAGTGACCGGATCTCAGCTCACTGCAAGCTCCGCCTCCCGGGTTCACGCCATTCTTCTGCCTCAGCCTCCCGAGTAGCTGGGACTACAGGCGCCCGCCACCTCGCCCGGCTAGTTTTTTTGTATTTTTTAGTAGAGACGGGGTTTCACCGTGTTAGCCAGGATGGTCTCGATCTCCTGACCTCGTGATCCGCCCGTCTCGGCCTCCCAAAGTGCTGGGATTACAGGCTTGAGCCACCGCGCCCGGCCCGATACGGAACATTTTCATCACTCTCAAGGGACACTCTCCTTGTGCCCCTTTCCAATCAACCTTACTTGCCCCGGCCTAGATACAAGCAACCACTCTTCTGATGTCTATCACTGTAAGTTAGTGTCAAAAGACAAAATTACAACAAATTTAAATGATCTAATTGGTTTCTATTTGTGATTTGTGAACCAAAGCAGCATCTTCTCTAAAAATTCAGAAAAGGTTCCAATGAGCTGAGCAGAGGAAGCTGGCTTTATGGGCAGAAAAGGACTGAAGAAAGCAGAAATAGGGAACAAAAAGCAGATTGATCGCCTTAAAGTTTCTTTCCTTATAGGGTTAAAACTGGGGAGACTTTCTTACATACTAGGCTAAAACTAGCCTGTTTAGGAATTTGGCTATTATCTCTCTCCTGATTTCTTGGAAGATCAGATAAACAATTTAATTTGGTGACTTTAGCAGGAATGACTGCAGTTTGATTTGCTCTATTGGGGCCTAGTGCAGGAGCTCAGTCTAAATCAATGGCCTCCTATAAGTTTTATTTAACAATAAATATACCTATTTCAAACTTATAAATGGAATTATGACTCTTTTTGTGTCTGCATTCTTTCACTCGCCATCATTTATCTGAGATAGCAAATCTTTCATCCATGTGGTTGATTATGTTCACCGTTTGTTCCTTTTTCTGCTTATAAAAAAATTGTGGTAAAATATACATGAAATTTACCATTTAACCATCTTAAGTGTGCAATTCAGTGGCATTAAATAAATTCACAGGCCGGGCACGGTGGCTTAAGCCTGTAATCCTAGCACTTTGGGAGGCCGAGAAGGGCGGATCACGAGGTCAGGAGATCCAGACCATCCTGGCTAACATCGTGAAACCCTGTCTCTACTAAAAAAATGCAAAAAAAAACTAGCCGGGCGTGGTGGCAGGCGCCTGTAGTCCCAGCTACTCGGGAGGCTGAGGCAGGAGAATGGCGTGAACCCGGGAGGCGGAACTTGCAGTGAGCTGAGATCCAGCCACTGCACTCCAGCCTGGGCGACAGAGCGAGACTCTGTCTCAAAAAAAAAAAATAAATAAAAATAAATAAATAAATAAATAAATTCACAGTGTTGTGCAACCATCACCATTATCCATTTCCAGAAGTTTTTCATCATCCCAGATTGATACTCTGTATGCATTCAGCAAAAACTTCCTACCTCCCTTCCCCCAGCCCCTGTTAACCACTCTTATACTTTCTTTCTCTAAGAATTTGACTATTCTAGGTACCTCACGTAACTGGAATAATATAATAGTTGTCCTTTTGTGTCTGACCTCTTTCACTTAGCATAATGTTTTCAAAGTTTATCCCTGTTGTATTATGTGTCAGGATTTCCCTCCTTTTTAAAGCTGTATCATATTCCTAATATGCATATATCATGTTTTGTTTATTCATTCATCTGTTGATGGACATTTGGGTACTTTCCACTTTTTGGATATTGTGAATAATGCTAATATGAAGATTAATATATAAATATCTGTTTGAATTTCCGCTTTCAATACCTTTGGATATGCACCTAAAAGTGGAATTGCTACATCGTATGGTAATTCTATGTTTAACTTTTTGAGAAGCTACCAAAGTTTTCCACAGCACCACTTTACATTCCTACCAGTCTCACATGATAATTCCAATCTCTCCACATCATGGCCAACACTTGTTATTTTCCTTTTTTTAAAAAATATAATAGCCATCCTAATGTATGTGTGAAGAGGCACTTCATTGTGCTTTTGATTTGCATTTCCCTAATGACTAATGATGTTGAGAAACTTACCACACTTGTATTTGTTATGTAGCCCTCAAGCTTTCCCTGACATTTCGCTTATTCCCCTGCAAGAGGGATTTGAATTACTATATGATTATCTATTTCTTATTTTATTTTATTAGTTTTTCGGGAGGGAGTCTTGCTCTGTCGCTTAGGCTGGAATGCAGTGATGCTATCTCGGCTCACTGCAAGCTCTGCCTCCCAGGTTCACGCCATTCTCCCGCCTCAGCCTCCGAAGTACCTGGGACCACAGGCGCCCACCACCACGCCCAGCTAATTTTGTTTTTGTATTTTTAGTAGAGATGGGGTTTCACAGTGTTAGCCAGGATGGTCTCGATTTCCTGATCTCCTGATCCGCCCGTCTCGGCCTCCCAAAGTGTCGAGATGACAGGTGTGAGCCACCGTGCCTGGCCTATTTGTTTATTTTTAAGATGGAGTTCCGCTCTTGTTGCCCAGGCTGGAGTGCAGTGGCACTATCTCGGCTCACTGCAACCTCCGCCTCCCAGGTTCAAGCATTCTCCTGCCTCAGCCTCCCGAGTAGCTGGGATTACAGGCACGTGCCACCACACCTGGCTAATTTTCGTATTTTTAGGTTTCACCATGTTGGTCAGGTTGGCCTTGAACTCGTGACTTCAGGTGATCCACCAACCTTGGCCTCTCAAAGTTCTGGGATTATAGGCATGAGCCACTGCACCTGGCCTCAACCAGTTATTCTTACAAATTAATTGGAAACTGTCCAATTCTTATATCTTTAACAAGTGCAGTTAAAATAGAATTCATTTGGAAGATTTGTGAACAGAAAATTCTGTTTCCAAGTTTTTTGTGTGTGCAGATATTCAGAGCTTTTTTTCTTTAAGACATTCTTTATGTTATTTGAGGTTTCCAAAAGTTCATATAGTGAAGGAAAATTTTCCAAGTATGTTTTTTGGGAAACACATTTTCTAATGTATGTTTCTTTCTGAAAGAAGTTACTATAGTAGCTATTGTTAAAATATCACCTGTGTGTTGAAAAGGTGGTCTGATTTGTTTCACTCCAAAAGCTACTATAATTACTAAAAAGCCTCTTGTCATTACTTAAAGGTCAACATATTTAGAACACTTGTCTTTTTGTACCTCTTCACCAAATTTGATGATTCCTTTAAGGATTTTGCCTGAAGATAACCAGAAAACCTTTGTCTTCATCATTACTGCTATGGCCTATTTGTGCCGCATCCTCATTCATATGTTGAAACCTAATTCCCAATGCAATAGTATTTATAGGTGAGAACTTTAGTAATTGACTGGATGATTAGGGTGGAGCCCTCATGAATGGAATTAATCCTTTTTTTTTTTTTTTAAAAGAGGCTTGAGTGAGCTTGTACCATCTATGAGCAGTGAGCCCTTACCAGACAGAAAATATGCAAATATGCTGGTGACTTTATCTTAGATTTCTCAGCCTCTAAAACTGTAAGAAATACATTTCTGTTGCTTGCAAGTTACCCAGTCTAAGGTATTTTGTTATGGTAGCCTGAATAGACTAAGGCAGTCATTTCCTGAAATTGGCCAGGGTTCGTGGTTGAAAATAAAAGAATCTATCTAGTTTGAGCAGAAAGGTCATAGGTAACTAAGAAGCAAAATCAGGGCCAGGTGTGGTAGCTCACACTTGTAATCCAAGCACTTTGGGAGGCTGAGGCAGGAGGCCAGGAGTTCAAGACCAGCCTGGGCAACACAGGGAGTCCCCCACCACCGCCACTCTCGTCTCTATGAACTTTTTTTTTTTTTTTTTTTAAAGAATAATCAGAAAGGCAGAAGAAACTGATCCCTGGGTGAACTTCTAAAGGTCCAACTCAGAACTGTCTTGCCAAGGCATCTGCCACTTGTACCTGCTGGCTCCAAAAGCTCCATGTAGCTTTTGCCACTATCCATGATAGCAAAATGGATGCCTCCCACCTGCCTCCACCACCATGTTACTCAGATCCAAATCAAAGTGTCACATAGGTGATCCTCACGCATGGAACCTAAATCCAAAGTCTGCACCCTAACTCAAAGGAGGCTGAGAAATGTAGTTTTTCACATTCTATATTGAGAAGTGGGATTTACATTTTGGAGAACTATTGAAATGTGGAGAGGATATTCTAAAGAGTTTGAGTAGTCTCAAAGGAAAATTTATTCCCCACACTCCCCACCTCATCACAAATTATTATAAATATTCCACTAAAGCCCCTTAGCAGGCTCACCTATACTACAGTATTCCATGAATACTCCAATGGCTGAAAGCCAAGGAATTAATGGATGCCCCACTCTCAAACCAATCATGTCATGGAAGCCTCTTCTCAGATGTGGCTGAGTGAAGGTGCCAGGATTGGCCAGCATGTTAAGTATTAGAATGCTTCATTTCTTACTTCCAGATTAAAAAATGAATAGAAGTTCTGCTATTTTCCTTCCATAGCATCTGCTCGTATACCCATTCTGGGAGCAAGTTTTTGGGGATACCTGCTCCAGACCAGCAAGTCTCAAAAACCAGTTGTTTTTTTTCTAGACTACAGCAAGTAGAAAAAATATGGACAATACAATACATTTTCGTAAAGCAATGCACCCACCTTGGCCTCCCAAAGTGCTGGGATTACAGGTGTGAGCCACTGTGCCTGGCCGAAATAAATATTTTCTTTTCTTCCTTTTTTTTTTTGAAATGGAGTCTCGCTCTGTCACCTAGGTTGGAGTGCAGTGGCGCAATCTCGGCTCACTGCAACCTCCGCTTCCCAGGTTCAAGAGATTCTTCTGCCTCAGCCTCCCAAGTAACTGGTACTACAGGCGCATGCCACCATGCGGGCTAATTTTTCGTATTTTTAGTAGATACGGGGTTTCACCATGTTAGCCAGTATGGTCTCAATCTCTGGACCTTGTGATCCGCCTGCCTTGGTCTCCCAAAGTGCTGGGATTACAGGCGTGAGCCACTGTGCCCGGCCCAAAATAAATATTTTCTAATGAACGTAATATTTTAGCTTAGTAGTACATGTGTGTAACTTATAAGTTAATATAGGCTGAGTGCGGTGGCTCACACCCATAATCTCAGCACTTTGGGAGGCAAAAGTGGGAGAATCACTTGAGCCCAGGAGTTCAAGACCATCTGGGGCAACATAGCAAGACCATGTCTGTAAAAAAAAAAAATTAGCCAAGGTGGCACATGCGTGTAGTCTTAGCTACCTGGAAGGCTAAGGTGGAAAGACAGCTTGAGCCCAGGAGTTTGAGGTTGCAGTTAGCCATGATGACATGTCTGCACTCCAGTTCTGGCGACAGAGAAAGACCCTGTTTCAAAAAGAAAAATTTAAAAAGTTAATATAAGGCCGGGCACAGTGGCTCGCGCCTGTAAACCCAGCACTTTGGGAGGCCGAGGCGGGCAGATCAGGAGGTCAGGAAATTGAGACCATCCTGGCTAACACGGTGAAACCTGTCTGTAGTAAAAATATAAAAAATTAGCCGGGCGTGGGGACAGGCGCCTGTAGTCTCAGCTACTTGGGAGGCTGAGGCAGGAGAATGGCGTGAACCAGGGAGGCAGAGCTTGCAGTGAGCCGAGATGGCGCCACTGCACTCCAGTCTGGGCGACAGAGCGAGACTCTGTCTCAAAAAAAAAAAAAAGTTAATGTAGATATATTAGAAGTACAGGCTCAAAACTTTTTTTTTTTTTTTTGAGACCAACTCTTGCCTTGTTACGCAGCCTGGAGTGCAGTCGCACGATCTCGGCTCACTGCAACCACTGCCTCCCAGGTTCAAGTGATTCTCTTGCCTCAGCCTCTTGAGTAGCTGGGATTACAGGAGCAGACCACCACACCTGGCAAATTTTTGTATTTTTAGTAGAGACAAGGTTTTACCATGTTGGCCAGGTTGGTCTTGAGTTCCTGACCTCAAGTGATCCGCCCACCTCGGCCTCCCAAAGTGCTGGGATTATAGACCTGAGCCACCATGCCCCGCCTCCAAACTTCTTTAAACCTAGTATATCCTAAATATAATTTTTTCAACATATAATTGATAAAATTTTCTTTTTTTGGATGCATATGCTTATGTAAAAATTATTAATGAGATATTTTACATTTATAGTCTTGGAAATTTAGTGTATTTTTTACATATAAGCACATATTCTTTGGACCAACCATATTTCAATGTCTCACATGTGGTGTGGGTCCTATTTTGTGTTCTTCACCATTCTCACACTTAAGGAAAATATAGTAGATAATGTCTAAGAAGAGGAATTATTAAACTAACTTCTATATTCACAACTCAGGCAAATAAAAGCCTTAGAAAAGAACTTCCCTTGAAATTAAGAGGTATAGGCCTTTGCATGTTGCATATTTGTGTCCTTTAGTAGCTTAGTAGAAAGATCACTGAGGAGTGGGGAGTCAAAAGACCCAGGACTTAGCTCCAGGTATGAATCGGCCTCACCCCGCTGGCCTCAGTTTCTTCATCTATAAAATGAGGGGAGCAGTCCAGGCACAGTGGCTCATGCCTATAATCCCAACACTTTTGGCTTGAATGGTGATGACTAGATGACCATGGATACTATGTGTTAAGAGAGTCAGAGCACCCATCAACATGGGTCCCTGAGTGTCTGTGAAGCAGAGATGTCTGCTAATCTGGAACTCCCATCTTGGTCTAGTATGTGACAGAGAAGTAAAATTCTACATAGTTTGAACCACTGGATTTTGGAGTTTCCTTAAATAGACTTTTTTTTTTTTTTGAGACGGAGTCTCACTCTGTTGCCCAGGCTGGAGTGCAGTGGTGCGATCTCAGCTCACTGCAAGCTCCGCCTCCCTGGTTCACGCCATTCTCCTGCCTCAGTCTCCCGAGTAGCTGGGACTACAGGCGCCTGCCACCATGCCCGACTAATTTTTTGTATTTTTAGTAGAGACGGGGTTTCACTATGTTGACCAGGCTGGTCTCAAACTCCTGACCTCAGGCAATCCACCCGCCTCGGCCTCCCAAAGTGCTGGGATTACAGGCGTGAGCCACCCAGCTCGGCTGCAAAAATCTGTCATTCGAACTCATTCCTTGCAAGCACTCTGCACTAAAATTCCAAATGGATAAAAATATTTAATATTTTAATATATTCTAAATAAAATCAAAGGGTAATACTATCACAAATGGGTAATGATGTCACTTTCCTTTCTAGATGGAGAGATCACCTCCTGAGACAACCCCCAGGGCTGTTTTTCTGCTCTCTGCTAACATTGGACCCATTTACATAATCAGCTAAGGGTTCTCTGCCAGAAGACAAGCCTTATAACATCTGTCAGATGCTAACCAATCCTGCCAAGAAGTAATGCCATAGTGTATTAGTTGTTCTGCATAAGAAATCACCCAAAGCCCGGCAGCTTGAAACAATAGACATATATTATTTCAGTTTCTATGGGTTAGGAATGCAGAGCAGCTTAGCTGGGCAGGATCCCTTATGAGGTTGCAGCCAAGATGTCAATTGAGGCTGTGGTCACCCTCAGCCACATAGGCTTGACTGGGGCTGGAAGATCCGGTTACAAGATGGCTCATTCCCATGGCTGGCAAATTGGTGCTTAGTCAGCAGAAGCCTCCGTTCTTTGCCTCAAGGACCTTCCTATTAGGCTACTTAAGTGTCCTCATGACATGGCAGCTAGCTTCCCCTAGAGCAAATGATCCAAGAGAGCAAGGCAAAGGCCTCCATCTCTTGTAGGACCTTGCCTCAGAAGTGACATCCATCATTTCCTCCATATCCCATTAGTTAAACAAGTCATCCCCATTCAGTGTGGGAGGAGATGACACAAGGACATGAGCACTAGCTAGGAGATGAGAATAATTAGGGTCATCTTTGAGTACCTGGATACCACCCCAGTCCTGTGCTTTCCCCACACCTTTAAAAGGTCTAAGGCTATTATTGGATTCTCAAGAGTATAAAAAGGACCCTGGAAATATATTTATTCTAGCCGAAACAGACTTTTTAAGTGAAATGTGCAGTTCTTCCCATAAAATGCCATGATGGGAAAATTTTCTTTCAGAGACTGTTTCACTATTTAAACTCAATCATCTTCAAGAAAGGTTCAGGGGGGAGTGGTGGCTCATGCCTGTAATCCCAGGACTTTGGGAGGCCAAGGTGGGAGGATTGTTTGGGCCCAGGAGTTCAAGACCAGCCTGGACAACATAGCAAGATCCCATCTCTAAAAAAATAAAACAAAGAAGAAAGCTGAGGTTTCTCCTCCTTTGACATGGAGTTGCTGTCCTGCTTTCCCCCAGTCCCACTGCCAGCCCACTCAGTCTGTCTGATTGGTTGTAGCACGTTGGTCAACATTAGGAAGTCAGGTCCCCACAGAGTGAGGTGATTGTCATCCTGCATGGGACATATGCCCAGCACCAGCAATAGAACATCTTCCTGAGAGAGGAGACCGGGGCCCTGGTGAGTATTCCCAAGGCAAACTCTCCACAGATAGTAAAGGGGACCCATGCTGCAGGCACTGTGAGCTGTTTGTGGAGGTGATGGGATAGAACGCACTGCAGAGCCTCCTGAAGCTGTAAAGAGTCAGGCTGAATTCCTTTCCAGTCCCTCCCATGGATCTGTGACTGATCTCCTATCATTCCTGACCTTCTGAACCCAGATTCCCGCTGGGCATGGTGGCTCACGCCTATAATCCCAACATGTTGGGAGGCTGAGGCCGAGGATCGCTTGAGGCCAGGAGTTCAAGACCAGCGTAGGCAACATAGTGAAACCCTGTCTCTACCAAAAAAAAAAAAAAAAAAAAAAAAGTTTTTTAAATTAGCTGGGTGTGGTGGCATGCTCCTGTAGTCCTAACTACTCGGGAGGCTGAGGCAAGAGGACTGCTTACACCTAGGAGTTCAAGGTTGCAGTGAGCCATGATCATGCCACTGCACTCCAGCCTGGGTGACAGAGCGAAATCTTGTCTCAAAAACAAACAAACAAACAAACAAACAAACCCACAGCAATAAGTTTTAAAGAGGATTCTAAATTCAGTAGAGATTCTGAGCATTGGGGTTGAGAGGTGAGAATCCGTTATGCCCCTTTATGACTGTGGTTTCTGAATCAATTATGAACTGAACCCAGGTGTCTGAGAGATGACTTTTTTTTTTTTTTTTTTTTTTACTACTATAAACCTCATATTAGGGAATGTAGCTTGCCATAATCAGAATTAGGTTTGCTACTGTTTCACAGTCAGGGTTGAACTTCTCCAGTTTGAACAATAGTGAGCCTCCCTTCCACAGCCACAGAGTCTCTCCAAAAGGAGGGCAGGTCAGCCCTGCAGAGGATAAGCTGATCCTAGAAGGAGAAGGTGCCTGGCCACACATCATTACAGGGCAGCTAGGTGTGATAATATCTCCCAGTTTATGAACTAAATACTGTTGATTGGTTTAAAAAAAGTAAGAGTATTATTTAAAGGTATAAAATTATTCAACAGATAAACTAAATAATACTATTAATGCTATATCTTTTCTTTTTTTTTTGAGATGGAGTGTTCACTCTTGTCACCCAGGCTATAGTGCAATGGCATGATATCGGCTCACTGCAACCTCTGCCTCCCAGGTTCAAGTGATTCTCCTGACTCAGTCTCCCGAGTAGCTGGGATTGCAGGTGTACACCACCACACCTGGCTAATGTTTGTATTTTTAGTAGACATGGCGTTTCCTCATGTTGGCCAGGCTGGTATCAAACTCCTGACCTCAAGTGGGCCTCCCAAAGTGCTGGGATTACAGGTGTCAGCCACCACGCCCAGCCTATAATGCTATATCTATTTGGAAGGGAAGGAAGGTAGGAATGAGAGGTATCAAAAATCAAAATCCTTGGCAGGGCGTGGTAGCTCACGCCTGTATTCCCAGCACTCTGGGAGGCTGAGGCGGTTGGATCACGAGGTCGGGAGATTGAGACCATCCTGGCTAACACGGTGAAACCCGTCTCTACTAAAAATACAAAAAATTAGCTGGGCATGGTGGTGGGCGCCTGTAGTCCCAGCTACTTGGGAGGCTGAGGCAGGAGAATGACGTGAACCCAGGAGGCGGAGCTTGCAGTGAGCTGAGATGGCACCACTGCATTCAGCCTGGGCAACAGAGCGAGACTCCATCTCAAAAAAAAAAAAAAAAAAAAAATCAAAATCCTCAATTAACAAAGTAATAAAAGGATTTAGTTTAAAATCAATACTTTAATATTTTATTTATTTATTTATTTATTTTGAGTAGACTCTTGCTCTGTTGCCCAAGCTGGAGTGCAATGGCGAGATCTTGGCTAACTGCAACCTCTGCCTCCCGGGTTCAAGTGATTTTCATGTCTCAGCCTCCCGAGTAGCTGGGACTACATGCACCTGCCACCACACCGCCACACCTGGGTAATTTTTTTTCTTTTTTTTTGAGATGGAGTCTCGCACTGTCACCCAGGCTGGAGAGCAGTGACGCGATCTCGGCTCACTGCAACCTCCGCCTCCAGGTTCAAGCGATTCTTCTGCCTCAGCCTCCCGAGTAGCTGGGATTACAGGCACCTGCCACCATGCCCAGCTAATGTTCTGTATTTTTAGTAGAGAAAGGGTTTCACTATGTTGGCCAGGCTGGTCTTGAACGCCTGACCTCGTGATCCACTCGCCTCAGCCTCCCAAAGTGCTGGGATTACAGGCATGAGCCAATGCGCCCGGCCACATCTGGGTAATTTTTTTTGTATTTTTAATGGAGACCGTGTTTCACCATGTTGGCCAGGCTGGTCTCGAACTCCTAGCCTCAAGTGATCCACCTGCCTCAGCCTCCCAAATTGCTGGCAATACAGGCATGAACCACTGCACCTGGCCAGTACTTTAATATTTAATAATGCCAATGGTGAATATTAACTTTTATTACTACTTAATAAGTACAATTAACAAAAGCATGAATACTATTAACTACTGCAAAGCATGAATACTATTAACTACTGTTGTTAGAGCATTGTGGTATCTTTCTCCAAAGGTGGGCCTCAATGCAGCATGCCTCCTGTTATTCATGCGTTTGTATGATCCCCTGCCACGCTGTCCTTGGGACGCACTTGACCTAGTAGGAAATTATAGTGATACTCTGCTCACCCTGGGCCTAGGTTTTGGTTGTTGTTGTTGTTGTTATTGTTTTTTGAGATGGAGTCTTGCCCTGTCACCCAGGCTGGAGTGCAATGGTGTGATCTTGGCTCACTGCAACCTCCACCTCCCGGGTTCAAGCGATTCTCCTGCCTCAGCCTCTGGAGTAGCTGGGATTACAGGCGCCGTGCCACCACGCCTGGCTACTTTTTTGTATCTTTAGTAGAGACGGGGCTTCACCATGTTGGCCAGGCTGGTCTCGAACTCCTGTCCTCGTGATCAACCTGGCTCAGCCTCCCAAAGTGCTGGGATTACAGGTGTGAGTCACCGCGCCTGGCCAGGCCTAGGCTTTAAGGCCTGGCAGCTTCTGCATTTGCACGTTTTGGCGCTCTGAGCAAACATGTAACAAGTCCTGCTACCCTGCTAGAGGGACTACATGGAGAGACCACAGGAGAGAGAAGGGCCCTAAGATGATCCGGGGTAGAGAGAGAGGCCTGGGTGCCTCAGCGCCCCAGCTGAGCCCAGACTCCTACCAGACACATGAGGGAAGCCATCTTGATTTTTCAGCCGCACCACTATCTGACGGCAGCAGCACGTGAGGCCACAAATGAGACCAGCAGAAAGAATCAATCCCGCTGAGCTCCAGCTAACCCACAGAATTGTGCGAGATAACAAAATGGCTGTTGTTTTCAGCCACTGCATTTGGGGTGGTTTGTTAAGCAGCCAAAGATAACTGAAACAGCCATGTTTAATCTTCTTCTGTCAGGTCACCCACTTCCTGCTCAAGTTCCAGAATATCAATCCCCAAATTCCAAGAACTGGAGAGTGAGGAGGAGGAGAGAGAGGAGGATGAAGAGGAGAGAGAAGACAGCAAGACGTGTGGTTAACACATGGGATGAAGTGGGAGCCCAAAGACCCCCTTTGGTCAGGGAATCAAAGGACTTTTATACCCATGAATGTCAAAACACAAATTTGAAGTTTTTTTGTGCCACTGCTATAAATACCCTGCCTCTTCTTTCATATTTTCTTTTCTTTTTCTTTAGCAAAGACTACGACTTACAAAATGCTTTATTTGGATAGAGTTTTTGTGAAAATTGAGGAGCTAAATTCATGGCTGAATACTTCCTAGGGAAAATTCAGAACTCCAAGGAGAAGACCTGTTCACTTGTTCCTTACAGGTAGGTGACCTAGACTTGAACTTGGCCCGTTAATTTTCCTTGGAAAATGAACTGTGACCAGATGTGACGCACACCACTCCTGAACAGAACATTTTAAGGGGATTTCAAGTTTCCTGTGCCCTCTGCCATGAGAAGGGCATATTTCCCATATGAGCTACTCCTTTGGCCTGGGTCCCTGAGTGAGAAGACACTTGAAATCGATTCTCAATGCAGCTTGGAGCAGAGCTGCAGCAGCCAAACACAGCCAGTGACCTGTAACATGAGCAGGAGATAAATATTTGTCGTTGTAAACTACAAGATTTCGAGGTTGTGAAGCAGCATAATCTAGCAAAAGCCAACAAGTCCAAACTCTAAAAGCTTCCAGGCTGGGTGTGGTGGCTCACACCTGTAATCCCAGCACTTTGGGAGGCTGAGGCGGGTGGATCATTTGAGTTCAGGGGTTTGAGATTAACCTGGCCAACATGGTGAAACCCATCTCTACTAAAAACACACAAAAAATTAGCCAGGCATGGTGGCTGGTGCCTGTAGTCCCATCTACTTGGGGGCCTGAGGCAGGAGAATTGCTTAAGCCCAGGAGGCAGAGTTTGCAGCAAGCTGAGATCACACCACTGTATTCCAGCCTGGCCGACACAGCAAGACTCTGGCTCAAAAATAAAATAAAATAAAATAAAATAAAATAATAAAATCTTCCAGAAGGGAAGAAAGAAACCTGGTAACTTACAAAGGGACCCAAGTCAGACAATGTCAGACTCTACATCAGCAGTGCTGGGTATTAGAAGGTAATGGACAGTCTGTCTTCAAAGTTGTGAAACAAAATTACACTAAACTTTAAAATCTATAACGGCCTGGGAGTGCTGGCACACACCTGTTGTCCTAGCCAGGTGGAGGCTGAGGTGGGACAATCGCATAAGCCCAAGAGTTTGTGACTTGCCTGGGCAACATAGACAGACCCTGACTCTAAAAAAATAAAAATAAAAATAATCTGTAACGGACAAAACTATGAAGATATATATGCAAGGACTTGAAAAGCTTACCATCCATGTTCTCCTCCTGAAACAGACAAACAAAAAATTCCATTATACTTTTATCCTACAAAATGAGAAGGAAAAAAAAAAAAAAACCTCTTTCCTGTCAGTGAAGGGAACAGGGAAATATGATGGTGGGGGTGTGAGTTCATTTCTTTCTGGAGAATTTAGCAAAACATACCAAAAATTCTAAAAATGTTCCCACCTTTTGACTCAGCAATTTTATTTGCAGTAAGTTATTTGAAGGAAACTGGCATTAATGTGGGCAAAGATTTAGCTACTAAGAGGTGGCATACAGCCTAATAGTGATAATCAGAAACAGTCTAATGCAGGCCAGGTATGGTAGCTCACACCTGTAATCCCAGCACTTTGGGAGGCCAAGGGGGGAGGATTGCTTGAGGCCAGGAGTTCAAGACCAGCCTGGGCAACATAGCAAGACCCCATCTCTAAAAAAAGAGAAAGAAAGAAAGAGAAAGAAAAGAAAGAGAGAAGGAAAGAAGGAAAGAAAGAAACAGCCTAATGCAAATAGGCAGGCATCAACAGTGATGTTGTAATTTTAAAAAATCATTCCTTTAAAATAAATAATTCATGAATATCATACAAAATTTTAAGATACAAAAGGCTATTCTGTTAAACTTTTTTCCATCCCTATCTTTCAGCCACTGAGTTTCCTCCTTGAAGGCAACTAAAATGCTTCCCTTTCAATCTAATCCATTCAGGGACAGTCTCTCCTGGTGTGTCATATCTATATTTTCTCTTTTTTTTTGAGATGGAGTCTCATTCTGTCGCCTAGGCTGGAGTGCAGCAGCGTGACCTAGGCTCACTGCAACTTTCTCCTACCAGGTTAAAGTGAATATCTATATTTTCTTTTATATATATGGTAGCATATTATACCTACTACTCTGCTCTTGGCTTTTTTTTTTTTTTTTTTGACAGGGTCTCACTCTGTCACCCAGGCCAGAGTGCAGTGGCATGATCACAGCTCACTGCAGCCTTGACTTCCTGGGTTCAAGTGATCCTCCCACCTCAGCCTCCTGAGTAGCTGAGACCACAGGTGTGCATCACCACACCTGGATAATTTTTTCATTTTTTGTAGAGACAGGGACTCACTATGTTGCCCAGGTTGCTCTTGAACTCCTGGGCTCAAATAATCCTCTGGCCTCAGCTTCCCAAAGTGCAGGATTACAGGCATGAGCCACTGCCCCTAGCCCCTTGGCTCTTTACACTTGATTTTTGGAGACTCTTCAATATGAGTAAATGGAGATCTAACTCATTCTTTTAAACAACCACAGAACTTGATGTGTGCCCCTTAATTTATCTAGTCATTTTGATCAACATATCTGTGGAATTTGTAGAAGAACATTTAATAACATGGATAGACGTTCATAATTTATTAAGTGAAAAAAAACTAAAGCAGCAGATTACAAAGTGGTTGAGAGCTGTATTAGTTTATAAGTCCACAAGAAGGTCTCTTTCCAATCGTTAGGGCACATATATACATATTCATTCAAAAGCTTGGCATTTGCCATTACATATTCCTGGAATGATACGTCCTCTGTGCTCTTTGTCCTAGTGAGTTGATGTTTGTAGCCAGGGAAACAGTTCATGATCTAAGGAAATATTGGGGAGACAATCCAGCAAGAGATAACACACAGTGTTTTATTGTTCTCTGAGTACTTGGTGATCCTAACATACTTTTCTTTTCCATGCTTGAGGTGAACCAAGGAATGGGCTGTACCGCCTTCTACTTTGCTTGCTAATATTCAGAGTTAGAAATCTATCAGAGGCATGCATGGACTAATCAGTATCAGAGGTCTGTCAGTTCTGCAGAAACTATAAAACCAACCCTTGCAGAAAAACTAGTCATAGTCCCTGGGATCAGGCCCTAGAGATCAGTCGGCCCGGCCCCACCTGAGTTTTCCCTATTGCTCTCACTCTGGCTGGATGTTGCCCCCTCACCAGGAAACAATGACAAGATGAGTGGTGCTGAGCATGGTGGCTCACGCCTATAATCCCAGCAGTTTGGGAGGCCAAGGCCGGTGGATCACCTGAGGTCAGGAGTTTGAGAACAGCCTGGCCAGCGTGGTGAAACCTTGTCTCTATTAAAAATACAAAAATTAGCCCAGCATGGTGGTAGGCACCTGTAACCCTAACTACTTAGGAGGCTGAGGCAGGAGAATCGCTTGAACCTGGGAGGCGGAGGTTGCAGTGAGCTGAGATCATGCCATTGCACTCCAGCCTGGGTGACAGAATGAGACTCCATGAAAACAAACAAACAAAAAAGAAGAAGAGAGGGGTCTGGTTCAGGTTCTGATAGTCTGAAAAGCCTGCCATAGCTGGAACCTCATCTCTGCTACCCACAAGTGGTGTTCATATTGAGACAAGCATCCTATTTTTGTGTGTTTTTATTTTCTTCTTGTTTTAATAAAATAGTGATGGGGTCTTGCTATGTTGCCTAGTCTGGTCTTGAACTCTTTTGGCTCAAAAGATCCTCTTGCCTCAGCCTTCCAAAGTTCTGGAATTACAGGTGTAAGCCACCACACTTGGCCTAGCATCCTTTTTTAAATACACCTTTTATTTTTGAATAATTCTAGATTTACAGAAAAGTTGCAAAGATAACATTGATAATTCCTTTACATCCCTCATCTGGCTTTGCCTAATGCTAACATCATATGAAACTATGGTACAAAAACCAACACCGGTCCATTAAACTCCAGAGTTTATTTGGATTTCACCAGTTTTTCCACAAATGTCCTTTTGCTGTTCTAGTATTCAATCCAGGATCCCACATTGCATTTCATCATTGTATCTCCTCAGCCTCCTCTACTCTGTGACAGTTTCTTGGTTTGCAGTTCTGAAGAGTACTGGTCAGGTATTTTGTAGACTGTCCCTCAACTTGAGTTTGTTTCATGTTAATTTATCATGATCATACTGGGGTTATGGATTGTGGGAAGAATATCAGAGGTATGGTGCCCTCCTCATCACCCCAGATTGGGGTACATGATGTCAACATGATTTATACTGGTGATGTTCACCAGGTCCCATGATTACAGTGGGATCTGCCAGGTTTCTCCTTTGCAAAGTCCCAGGTTTTTTCCTCTTTCCATACTCTGTTCTTTGGGAGACAGTCACTACGTACAACCCATACTCAAGGGGAAGGTGAGCTAAGCTCCACCCCTTGGAGGGAGTAGTATCTGCATAAGAGTACTTGGAATTCTTCTGTAAGAAGGATTGCTCCAGCCGGGCGCGGTGGCTCAAGCCTGTAATCCCAGCACTTTGGGAGGTCAGGAGATCGAGACCATCCTGGCTAACATGGTGAAACCCCGTCTCTACTAAAACGTACAAAAAACTAGCCGGGTGAGGTGGCGGGCACCTGTAGTCCCAGCTACTTGGGAGGCTGAGGCAGGAGAATGACGTAAAAAAGCCGAGATTGCGCCACTGCACTCCAGCCTGGGTGACAAAGCGAGACTTTGTCTCAAAAAAAAAAAAAAAAAAAAGAGAAGGATTGCTCCCCACCTCCCAGTTTATTTATTTATTCAATAACTTTTATACATAGGCATCCTTTTAATTAAAAGTAATAAATCCTCTTGTTTAAGTAAAAGGAGTCAGATCATGACTTACACTTTTAGCAAATTGACCATCCCAGGTGAGATGGAATAGACAACTCTAGAGGCTGCTATTGGACATAAGAACAGGGGCTCTGAATATGGATTAATTTCAGCTCTGCCACATATCAGCTGTATTACCTGGAATCAGTTTCTTAATTTTTCTACTCAGTTTTCCTTTTTATAAAAAAATGGAAACACAAATACTAATAATACTATTATTATATGGGGGTATAAAGATTCAAGCTAACTCACTTTAAACCAATAGCATAGGATCTTGCACAACATAATATTAATATGTACTATTAGGTGGTTTTTTTAAATTTTGTTTTTGTGGATTTTTTTTTTTTTTTTTTAAACAGAGTCTTGCTCTGTTGCCCAGACTGGAGTGCAGTGGTGTTACCTTGGCTCGCTGCAACCTCTGCCTCCTAAGTTCAAGTGATTCTTGTGTCTCAGCCTCCTGAGTAGCTGGGAGTACAGGTGTGTGCCACAACGCCCAGCTCACTTTTGTATTTTTAGTAGAGACAGGGTTTCACTATGTTGCCCAGGCTGGTATCAAACTCCTGGTCTCAAGTGATCGATCTGCCTCAGCCTTCTAAAGTGCTGGGATTACAGGCACTATTCGGTGTTATTTATTACTCCCATGATTCAACTTTAGTAAATTAAGAAATATAAATGTACATGTGCACATAAGTACATACAGAGTAACAGAAAATCAGTGATTGATGGTATCGTTAGTGATTTTTATTTTATTTTCTTTATGTGTTTGTACATTCTAAGTCTCTATAACAAACCTTTATCATTTTTTACATAAGAAAAAAATAATAAAAGTTAGTCCCCAGATTAGTAACATCTGGCACTGCTGAACGTGTGGAAAATGACCACTATCTCATACCACTGCTGGGAAGAAAACTTGCTAAATCTTTTTCTGAAGTATCTTGGCAATAAGTATTATAAACTTTAAAATGTTGCAGACTACCTGACTCAGCAATTCCATTTCTAGCTATTTATCCAGATGAATTTTCTTTTTTTCTTTTCGAAATGGAGTCTTGCTCTGTCCGCCCAGGCTGGAGTGCAGTGGTGCTATCTTGGCTTCTGCAACCTCCACCTCCTCCACAATCCACACCTCCCCCCAATTTTTTTTTTTTTTTTAAGACAGAGTCTTGCTCTATTGCTTAAGCTGGACACTGCAACCTCCGCCTCCTGGGTTCAAGCGATTCTCCTGCCTCAGCCTCCCAAGTGGCTGGGATTAGCACCAGCCACCATGCCGGGCTAATTTTTGTATTTTTAGTACATGGGGTTTCATCATGTTGGCCAGGCTGGTCTCAAACTCCTGACCTCAAGTGATCCACCCACCTCAGCCTCCCAAAGTGCTGGGATTACAGGCATGAGCCGCTGTGCCTGGCCTCCAGATATTATACAGTATACATGCACAAAGATTTATCCATACAAATATTCATGCATCAATTATGAAAGCAAACACTGGTGACAACTGAATGCCCATATATGAATTATAGTACTGTGTGGCCAAATAATCATTTTGTAGAAGAGTATTTAATAATATTTAAAAACTGTTCACAATACGTTTAAGTGACAAAGGGCAGTTATAAAAATTATGGCCAGTATAATTTTATTTCTGTAAAATAGAAAACACACAGTATTGTCTAAATGGCAATAGTTATTATCTCAGGATAGGGAGATCATGAGTGACTTCCTATTTTTTATTTGGGGTTATCTATATTTTCCAGTTTGCCTACAAAAAAAAAACTATATTATTTTTGGATGTAGAAAAGCCAGTACTATTTTTAACATGCCAATCATAGAAAATTTGGGAAATATAAAAACAGACTGCAAAGCAGTACTATAGGATGATCATATAAAATATTCACCAAGCACTTAATTTTGCTTATCTCTTAAGAAAGGGGGATTGTGGCCAGGTGCAGTGGCTCACACCTGTAATCCCAGCACTTTGGGAGGGTGAGGTAGGCAGATCACTTGAGGCCAGGAGTTCGAGACCAGCCTGGCCATTGTGGTAAAACCCTGTCTCTACTAAAAATACAAAAATTAGCCGGGAATGGTGATGGTCGCCTGTAAGCCCAGCTACTCGAGAGGCTGAGGCAGGAGAATCGCTTTAACCTGGGAGGTGGAGGTTGCAGTGTCCAGCCTGAGCGACAGAGCAAGACTCTGTCTTAAAAACACTTGGGGGTGGGTGGGGAGGGAGGTGTGGATTGTGGGGAAATATTTGGAGGTTTAATTTAATTTTTTTTTGCGATGTATGTATATTACCATTATCTCTATAATCTGAAAACTAATACAGATTTTTAAAACCCCATTTTTAAAAGGTCTTTGCCATATTTCACTATGCCCTAAAATTATCCTGTTTTTGGACTTTTCAGTTTATTTCCACGTTTTCATTATTATAAATCATGATAATGCTGTGATGAAGATCTTTGTTCTCAAACCTTTTTCTGAGTTCATTACATTTTATGATAAATTTGAAGATGGGGAATTCCTAGATCAGTTTGTGTATACTCATCTTAAAGCATTTTGCTTGAAATACATGCTTGCGTACATAAAGAACAACAGATTCAACTTTGTTTCCTAATTGAAATCAACAAGACTCTTTAGTTTATGGTTTTTAATTTACTCAAAGAATTTCTCATGAGAAAAATGCATTCTCTTTGGAAATACATTCCAGAGTGTTATTTGGAAATAATTTCTCAACCCCAATAGACGCTTTAAAATCTGGCCTAATACTCTACCACAGAGAAATGGAGGCAATGGGTCAAGGTTCATGACTCATTAAGCTAATAATATAGTGGGAGCTAATTCACTGGTGATATTCTAAGATAGACTTGAAAAGAGAGATGTCATCATTCCCTGGTTTTGTTTTGTTTTGTTTTTGAGATGGAGTCTTGCTGTCACCCAGGCTAGAGTGCAGTGGTACGATCTCAGCTCAATCCAACATCTGCCTCCTGGGTTCAAACAATTCTCCTGCTTCAACCCCCCAAGTTCTTGGGCTTACAGGCATGTACCACCAGGCCCGGCTACTTTTTGTATTTTCAGAACAGACGGGGTTTTTTCACGTTGGCGAGGCTGGTCTCAAACTCCTGACCCTGTGATCCCCCTGCCTTGACCTCCCAAAGTGCTGGGATTGCAGGTGTGAGCCACCGCACCCAGCTAATTTTTCTATTTTTAGTGGGACGGAGTTTCACCATGTTGGCCAGGCTGGTGTTGAACTCCTGACCTCAGGTGACCTGCCCTCCTCAGTCTTCCCAAGTGCTGGGATTACAGGCGGGAGCCACCATGCCCAACATCATTCCCTGATTTTATCATCTATTCTATTTTTTAAAAAAATGAGTATAGTGGTGCTTTATTTTTTTATTTTTTTTATTTTTTAATTTATTTATTATTATTATACTTTAAGTTGTAGGGTACATGTGCATAACGTGCAGGTTTGTTACATATGTATACTTGTGCCATGTTGGTGTGCTGCACCCATAGTGGTGCTTTAAAGACAGCTTCATTGAAATTTAATTGCTATACCATAACATTCACCATTTCCAAATATGCAATTCAGTGTTTTTTAAGTCACAGATTGTGTGATTATCACCACTATTTATTTTTTAACAATTTCATCATCCTTGCTTTTTGAACTTGTTTTTCCATTTTATTTTATAATTATTATACATAAAAGTGGCCTCAAATCCAGTTAAATAAGGTAATAAAGAGATGTAAATAATTAAACAAATATAGTTTTGACCACCTATTTAATCTATGTTTAACATTTCTTTTGGTCCTTTAACTTTTTCAAGACCTTGGTTTCCTTATCTGTAAAATCAGAACTTTGGTGTGATCCCACAAAAGACTCCCTGATTTAAATTCTATCTTTTTATGTAGCATTCATATGACTGTTCACATTTCATGATAATTTTAACACTGTCACTTTGGTTAGAGTCAGGCCTTGCATATACAGAAGAATATGCAGATAACTTTATTTACAAGTGTGATGTCCACAGAAAGAGATCATTTTGGGCTGGGTGCAGTGGCTCATGCCTGTAATCGCAGCACTTTGGGAGGCTGAGGCGGTGGATCACTTGAGGTAAGGAGTTCGGAACCAGCTGGCCAACATGGTGAAACACTATCTCTACTAAAAATACAAAAATTAGCTGGGCATGGGGGTGCACACCTGTAATCCCAGCTCCTTGGGAGGCTGAGGCAGGAGACTTGCTTGAATGTGGGAGGCGAAGGTTGCAGTGAGCCAAGATCACGCCACTGCACTCCAGCCTGCGTGACAGAGCAAGACTCTGTCTCAAAAAAAACCAAAAAAACAAAAAAATTTGTTATAGTTTGGAGCTAGCCATGCTAAGGACACAGTGTTCTTACACAGTTGTTTTAACTAAGGTTGGCATTAGAGAAATCACAAGTTATCAAGATGTAAAAGTTGATGGGAAATTGAAAATGGCCCAAGCAAGGGACTTGGCTTTAGGGAGTCAATGCTTACCAACTTTAAATGCAAAAATAAGTTAAAAATTTGGTGGAAATTTTCTGAGATTTTCAAGCTGGTTCTGCCACTTTCTGGCTACCTCTCCGAACCTGAGATTTCTCATTTGTAAAATGTGGATAACAAAACCTACTTCCTATGTTGTCTGGGAAAGTACAGAAGAAAAAATAGATAAAGCATCCAGTACAACACCTGGCATCTGATGAAGGCTTAATGCACTTTAGTTCTCTTGAACCGGTTAATGTACGAAGAACTTAAAGGCAATCAGAAAACAGGTAATAGTACATACATGTTGGGGAGATGTTGGTCAAAGGATACAGAATTTCATTTAGGAGGAATGAGTTCAAGAGATCTATTGTACAATGTGGTGACTCTAGTTAATAACAATATATTGCATTTATAAGAATTGCTAAGAGAATAGACTATATGTGTTCTTACCACACACAAAAAGATGAGTATGTGAGGTAATGCCTATGCTAATTAGCTCAATTTAACCATTCCACAATGTATATTATTTCAAAACAACCTTTGTATACACTATGTATTATTTTTATTCATTAATTAAAAAGCAAAAATAGTATATATATATGTAACTATGATACTTTATGAATGGGTAAAATTAAAATGAGTTGAAAAAGCCATAATTTAGCTCTATTATGTATTAATGATTTGTATTTCAATATATGGTAGCTGCTTTATATTTAGAATATTGATTTAAATTTTTTCTTTCCTTTTTACTACATTAAGCTTGAGATTTCTCCAGTTATTTCATGCTTCTTCCCAGTTTTGGCGCTGTGAAATTCCCTAAAATATTAAACTGCATTGATCATTATTGTTCTAAGGGTTTAGAAGTTCTGACAATTAGAAAAAGAAATATAAAAAACACTAAGTTTGTCCAAGATAAGGTAAGTGATAGTTAGCAAGTTCGGATAAAATTCAAAATACTGTAAATAATGTTCTGGGACTTTTACATACTGAGAGAGTGCTGGAAAATCTCCTGGCAGTGTTGCTAGATGGAGCCTTCTTGGGACTCTGGCCAAGGATTTACTTTAATCCTTAGGAATTTCGCAATTTGAAATTGAAGTTTCAATTTCGCTTGTATTTAATAGCTATTCTCTCCGCCATGCACATTCTTCTTTGTCAATGTTATTGATCAAAGGGCCTGTTGTGCACTTATTAGGTAAGAACAGCATTCTTCTTCTTCGGAGTGGCGTCCAACTCATCTATTTATGGCATGCTATCATATGGCAACAAGGAGTTGAAAGTGCTTACAAAGGCAAGACTGAACAGCAGCAACAACAAAACAAAAACCAAGCCCAGTGTTGAATAACAAAACATCTTCTACCTCTTATATATCACTAGCTTGCTTAAAAAATAAAAGCTGGGCTTTTTCTTGCAAAGCAACTGCACCCTCAGGATCCATTTGCCACTGTGGAGCTAGTAGCTCTCCACAGCAGACAAGACGGAGATTGAAGATCTCAGAGTAGATCAGGAAGGTGGAAAGATGCAGTGCTAATTTCTTCCTTGTGAAGCGGGTACAGCGTGATCCCTAGCCAGGCCCTCTCTCTGTGCTCACATCTCAATTCAATCTGCAACAGACCTGAGAAAAGGAAGGTGGATGGGGACACAGGAGCAGGACGATAGATGGATGACAGCTGTTTGTTATGTCATTTTATTTATTTAATTACTTTTTTTTTTTTTTTTTTGAGGCAGAGTCTCACTTGGTTGCTCAGGCTGGAGTACAGTGGCATGATCATGGTTCACTGCAACCTCCGCCTCCTGGGCTCAAACGATTCTCCCACCTCAGCCTCCTGAGTAGCTAAAATTACAGACACCGGCCACCACACCCGACTAATTTTTCTATTTTTTGTAGAGATGGAGTTTCACCATGTTGACCAGGCTGGTCTCGAACTCCTGACCTCAAGTGGTCCACCCGCCTTGGCCTCCCAGAGTGCTGGGATTACAGGCGTGAGCCACCGCCCCGGCCTGTTATGTCATTTCACAAAGTGTGTTAGCTGGAAGGATCCTTAAAATCATCTAATGTAGCTCGATACCCCTTATTACAGATGGAGGGGCCAATGAGAGTGAAAGGAGCTGGGCACATTCCTCAGCCCCGGGCTCAAAACTCCCTGAGCCTAGCACAAACACATCCCATCCTCCCATCCCACCACCATATATCTCTCAAACTCCCTGAGCTCAGTACAAACACCACCTGGAAAGTCTCCGATAAGGAGACAGCCGTTCAAGGTTACTGAAAGCGCAGGAGCCAAAAGAATTTCTTTGTTCCCCTACAACTTTCGGGCTATAAAAAGCAAACGCTCGCATTGTTCGGGGCCCTCTTGTATACTGTGTAAAGGAGGGACCAAGTTCGAACTTGTAGTAAAGATCCTTGCCGCTTGGCTTTGACTCTGGACTCTGGTGGTCTTCTTTGGGGAACAAACAGTCTGGGCATAACATCTGGGGGCCCGTCCGGGATTCCCCAAGCCCACCAGACCCCTGGTCAACGGATCTGCTAGGATCGATCTACTGATAGGTGAGCTGGCTCGTCTCCGTTTGTCTGTCTGTGTCTGTGTGTCTGTTCTGAATCTGAATCTCTGACTCGCGAGGTCTGAAACTGAG
The DNA here is from genome assembly GCF_043159975.1 of Macaca nemestrina. Lineage (NCBI taxonomy): Eukaryota > Metazoa > Chordata > Mammalia > Primates > Cercopithecidae > Macaca > Macaca nemestrina. The sequence goes on from NC_092137.1 coordinate 39,215,168, forward strand.
GCTGGCACAGTCCTGGCGGACGCGCTATAGGACAGCCAGTGGAGACCGGTGGGAGACGTCCCCTGGCTCTCTTCTGATTTAAATTGCGATCTGAGTTGCCGGAGCGGGTTCGCGATCCGGGCAACAGTCTGAATTGCCCCGGTCCCCGGGTGCGCGCCTGCCGTCTGAATTGCCCCGGTCCCCGGGTGCGCGCCTGCCGTCTGAATTGCCCCGGTCCCCGGGTGCGCGCCTGCCGTCTGAATTGCCCCGGTCCCCGGGTGCGCGCCTGCCGTCTGAATTGCCCCGGTCCCCGGGTGCGCGCCTGCCGTCTGAATTGCCCCGGTCCCCGGGTGCGCGCCTGCTGTCTGAATTGCCCCGGTCCCCGGGCTCCCGGCTTCCGGCGCGCGCTCGCGGCCCCGGTCCCCGGGCTCCCGGCTTCCGGCGCGCGCTCGCGGCCCCGGTCCCCGGGCTCCCGGCTTCCGGCGCGCGCTCGCGGCCCCGGTCCCCGGGCTCCCGGCTTCCGGCGCGTGCTCGCGGCCCCGGTCCCCGGGCTCCCGGCTTCCGGCGCGCGCTCGCGGCCCCGGTCCCGGTCCCCGGGCTCCCGGCTTCCGGCGCGCGCTCGCGGCCCCGGTCCCCGGGCTCCCGGCTTCCAGCGCGGATTTCCTTTACAGGGATTCCAACCCACAACCTAATTCTAACCCACATTCCTTTACAAAAAGAGACACAGAAAGTGAGACTGGAAAGAAGAGAAAATAAGTAAGAGAGAGACCATAGAGATGGGAAAGGGAGAAAGTGAGAAGGGAAATCGGAAAGAGAAAGGGGAGAAAACGGCAGACGTGGAGAGTCAGAGAAAGAGACTGAGTATAAAGGAGAAAGGACACGGGATGACAGAGAGACAGAAAGAGAAAGCGCACGCGAATGAGATAGAAACTTAAAGAAAAGACCCTGTAAGTATGTCAATCAAAGATTTAGACAGAAACGGAAAAATTAGAGAGAGAGATAGAGGGACGGAGCAGGCGGAGGGGAGGCGGGCTCGCTGAAAGGGAAAGTAACTTTAAAAGGCTGGGGGGGCGGACGCGAGGGCGCACTTCGCGGACTAGGCGCCCCCCCCCAGCCGCCTGACTCCACGGTGGCTTTACCCCTTCGGGAAATAAAACCCCCAGATGACACAGAAATCCCCAAGCTCCAGTACTGGCCATTCTCCACCAGTGATCTGTATAACTAAAAGGCTCAGAGTGCTCGGTTTTCAGACAACCCCAAAGATTTACTGGCTTTACTGGATAGTGTCATGTTCACCCACCAGCCCATTTGAGATGATTGTCAGGAGCTCCTCCGAATCTTGTTTACCACGGAGGAGCGAGAGGGAATACAGGTAAAAGCTGGAAAGCTGGTCCCGGGGGACGACAGTCAACCGACTGCTAACCCTGACCTCATAAACGCGACCTTTCCTCTGACCAGGCCGGCGTAGGACTACAACACGGCAGAAGGTAGGGGACGGCTACACCTTTATCGCCAGACTCTAATGGCAGGTCTCCGGGCAGCTGCTTGCAAGCCCACTAATTTGGCTAAAATATATTCTATTCGGCAAGAAAAGACAGAGAGCCCAGCCACCTACTTAAAAAATTAATAAAAACTTTTAGACAGTACACCCCCATAGATCCAGAGGCTCCAGAAAGTCAGACAGCTGTTGTAATGTCTTTCATAAATCAGGCAGCCCCAGATATTAAAAAAACTCCAAAAACTAAAAAAACTTGGAAGAAAAGCGGATTCAAAACCTCCTTCAGATAGCCCAGCAGGTTTATAATAACAGAGATACTCCAGAAAAAAGGCAATTTAAGGCCACTAAAAAAATGACCAAGGTCCTGGCAGCAATAGTACAGAAAGAGCATCTACAGCCAGAGTACACCCAACCCAGGCAGCCCCCCAGGCATGATAATCTGAAAAAAGACCAATGTGCCTACTGCAAGGAGGCTGGCCACTGGGTAAGAGACTGCCCCAAAAAGAAACAACGAGGACAGGGACCCCCTAGGTCTACACCCGTACTAGTCACTCAAAATGAAGACTAGGGAAGACGGGGTTCGGATCCCCTCCCCGAACCTAGGGTAACTTTGCAAGTGGAGGGGTCCCCAGTCCAGTTCTTGGTCGATACGGGAGCACAGCACTCAGTTTTAGTTAAAACTAATGGAAAATTATCCTCCAAGTCCTCGTGGGTACAAGGGGCCACAGGAGTTAAGAAATACCCATGGACAACACAAAGAACAGTAAACCTCGGAGCCAAGAATGTAACCCATTCTTTCCTGGTTATCCCTGAGAGCCCCTGTCCCCTATTAGGGAGAGACCTGCTAACTAAAATGGGAGCACAGATCCATTTCCTCCCTGAGGGGCCCATCGTGACCAACTCCCACAATCAACCCGTGTCCGTCCTAACTATAACCCTAGAAGATGAGTACCGGCTCCACCAGGAGCAACCGGCCCCTGACCAGGACATAGCAACCTGGCTCCAGCAATATCCAGAAGCTTGGGCGGAAACGGGGGGCTTAGGACTAGCAAAACACCGTCCTGCTTTATTTGTTGAACTTAAACCTGGGGCAGACCCCGTGCGGGTACGCCAATACCCGATGCCCCTAGAGGCCAAGAAAGGAATTGCCCCGCATATCCGCCGGCTCCTTGACCAAGGAATCCTCTGCTCATGTCACTCACCCTGGAATACTCCATTGTTGCCGGTACAAAAACCTAATAGTGGAGAATACAGACCTGTACAAGACTTAAGAGAAATCAATAAGAGAGTTGTGGACATACACCCAACTGTGCCTAACCCATATACCCTCCTAAGCACCCTAAACCCTAAACATCAATGGTACACTGTTTTAGATTTAAAAGATGCTTTCTTCAGTTTGCCTTTAGCCCCTCAGAGCCAAAAGCTCTTCGCCTTCGAGTGGAATGACCCTGATAGAGGCATAAGTGGCCAACTGACATGGACCAGACTGCCGCAAGGATTCAAAAACTCTCCTACCCTGTTCGATGAGGCCCTCCATGAAGACCTGGGTGAGTACCGACGCAAACACTCTGAAATAACCTTACTACAGTATGTTGATGACCTCCTGATTGCTGCTGAGACCCAAGAAGCTTGCATCCAAGGGACCAAAGGTCTCTTACAAGCTCTGGGAAATCTAGGATACCGAGCCTCAGCAAAGAAAGCTCAAATCTGTAAATCAGAGGTAACATACCTAGGATACCTGCTTAAAGAAGGGCAGCGCTGGTTAACAGACGCCCGAAAACAAACTGTTCTGCAGATCCCCAGGCCGCAATCCACCCGACAAGTGAGGGAATTCCCAGGGTCAGCGGGGTTTTGCAGACTATGGATACTTGGGTTCGCAGAACTGGCTAAACCCCTATATCAGGCAACACGGGGGCAGCAGCCATTTAAGTGGACAGACGAAGCCGAGTCGGCTTTCCAACAGATTAAAACTGCCCTACTCTCCGCGCCTGCACTGGGACTACCTGATGTTACCAAGCCCTTCCACTTATACATAAATGAAAATAAAGGTATCGCTAAGGCAGTAATAACTCAAAACTTAGGCCCCTGGCGGAGGCCAGTTGCCTACCTGTCAAAGAAGTTAGACCCAGTGGCTGCCGGGTGGCCCCCTTGTCTCCGAATGATTGCAGCCACGGCTCTGATGGTGCAGGATGCTGATAAGCTTGTCATGGGGCAAGAATTGCGGGTCGTTATCCCACATGCCATCGAAGGTGTACTCAAACAGCCACCCAATCGATGGATGAGTAACGCCCGACTCACCCACTACCAAGGATTACTACTAAATCCTCTCAGGATAACTTTCCTGCCCCCAACGACCTTAAACCCTGCCTCGCTGCTGCCCAACCCGGACCTGGACGCCCCACTCCATGACTGCACCGAGATACTAGCTCAGGTGCACGGAGTTTGAGAAGACCTGCAGGATCGCCCACTTCCTGACGCCGACCTCGTCTGGTTCACTGATGGGAGCAGCTTCATGCATCAGGGCCAGAGGTACGCTGGAGCGGCAGTGACTTCAGAGACTAAGGTAATCTGGGCGGAACCCCTGCCCCCGGGGACATCGGCCCAGAAGGCCGAATTAATAGCGCTCACCCAAGCTCTTACCTTAGGGGCGGGGAAAAAGCTGACGGTATATACAGACAGCCGATATGCTTTTGCAACAGCACATATACATGGGGCCATTTACAGGGAGCGGGGGTTACTGACGGCTGAAAGAAAAGAAATAAAAAACAAGCAAGAAATCCTAGCTCTGCTAACAGCCTTATGGAGGCCAGAAAAGTTAGCCATTGTGCATTGCCCAGGGCATCAGAAACTAACTACTCCAACTGCTCAAGGCAACTTTCTGGCGGACCAAACTGCAAGAAAGGTGGCAAAGGCTCCCAGCCAACTCCTTACACTCCAGCTCCCTGACCCGGGCCCCCGGGACTTGCCATATTTCCCTGATTATTCAGAACAAGATCTCCAGTGGATTGACAAGCTTCCCCTGAAACAGATCCAGAATGGGTGGTGGACTGATACTAATGACCAAACCATCCTACCAGAAAAATTAGGACAACAAATGTTAGAACACATCCACCGAACCACCCACCTGGGTGCTCGGTGGATGATAGACCTGATCAGACACTCTAAGCTCAAATTCAGACATACAGCCGAGATGGCCAGCAACATCGTGACAAGTTGCAAAGTCTGCCAGCTTAACAACGCCTACCCCCAATCCCAGGCTGCAACGGGAACAAGGCTCAGGGGAACCAGGCCCGGTATCTACTGGAAAGTAGATTTTACTGAGATAAAGCCAGGAAAATACGGGTATCGGTACTTACTTGTCTTTGTAGATACTTTTTCAGGGTGGACTGAAGCATTCCCCACCAAGAAAGACTGCTCAGGTTGTAGCAAAGAAAATCCTGGAAGATATCCTCCCCAGGTATGGCTTCCCCGTCCAGATAGGGTCAGATAATGGGCCGGCCTTCGTCGCTAAGGTAAGTCAGGATTTGGCTTCCATCCTTGGGGCAAATTGGAAACTACATTGCGCTTACAGGCCCCAGAGTTCAGGACAGGTAGAGAGAATGAATCGGACCTTAAAAGAGACCTTAACTAAATTGACTATGGAGACTGGCGCTAATTGGGTGGTCCTTCTCCCCTACGCTCTGTTCCGGGCCCGTAACACCCCTTACAGACTGGGCCTTACTCCTTATGAAATTATGCATAGCAGACCCCCACCCTTAGTTCCCGGCCTAAAAGATGATCTGCTCAAGTCCGAAACAGAAAATGTCTCTGAACTCTTGTTTTCCCTACAAGCCTTGCAGAAAATTCATCAAGAAATCTGGCCCAAGCTGAAGAAACTATATAAGACCGGTCCCCCGCCGAAACCCCATCCGTACCAGCCGGGAGACTGGGTCCTGGTCAAGCGACACCGACAAGAGACCCTAGAACCCAGGTGGAAAGGACCACTCCAGGTACTCCTAACCACACCCACCGCCCTGAAGGTAGAAGGCATCGCATCGTGGATCCACTACACCCACGTCAAGCCAGTAGACCCAACCTCTGATCTTCTGGGACCAATCACGGCGGCGGCTGAAGCACCGGGCACGTGGACTGTAGACAGAGCTAAGAACAACCCCTTAAAACTCACCCTGCGCCGGCAGCATAGCTCACTGCAAACATGCAGTTAGGTAGTCTAACCCTAACGTTAGTCGCCCTAGTGGCCGCTAGAGAAATCACAAAACCAGCTCATAATCCCTTTGTCTGGAGATTCTGGCTTTATGAAAACCGAACCCACCCTGGGCAACCTCATAAGCCCGGAAAATTATTGGCCAGTGCTGATTGCCCTTCCTCAGGGTGCAACAGCCCAATTCTACTAAATTTTACTGGTTTTCAAATAGCCAAACCTATGACACCAATTCCAGCCTCTGCAGCATCACTGCAACGCCCCCTAATATTACCTTAAGGGCTCCATCAGGCATATTCTTCTGGTGTAATGGAACCTTATCTAAGAACCTACCTAGTCCTTCTGTTAATAACCTACTATGTCTCCCTGTCACATTAGTTCCCCGGTTGACTCTACTAACTGCTGGCGAGTTCCTAGGGTATACCGGTAACTGGACTAGTGCTGTTATTCACCCAGACCCTAGACCAAGACCTGCACGAGCCATATTTCTCCCCCTCATTGCAGGAATCTCCCTCACCGCGTCCTTCATTGCGGCCGGACTGGCGGGGGGAGCCCTAGGTCACACCCTCATAAAAAGTAACAAGTTATACCAACAATTTGCCGTTGCTATGGAGGAGTCGGCTGAGTCCCTTGCCTCCCTTCAGCGGCAGCTCACGTCCCTAGCTCAGGTAACCTTGCAAAACCGGAGGGCCCTAGACCTACTCACTGCAGAAAAAGGTGGTACATGTATATTTCTAAAAGAAGACTGTTGTTTCTACATAAATGAATCAGGACTTGTAGAGGACCGGGTCCAACAGTTACGCAAGTTAAGCACTGAAGTAAAAACACGGCAGTTTGCTTCAGCTGCAGACCAATGGTGAAATTCCTCTATGTTTTCTCTGTTAGCCCCCTTCCTTGGACCCCTGCTAAGTCTACTATTTCTGCTTACCATAGGACCCTGTGCTGTTAACAGAATTTTACAATTTGTTAGGGAGAGATTTAACACCGTACAACTCATGGTCCTCAGAGCCCAATACCAACCTGTAGACGCTGAAACAGAATCAGACTTATAAGACCCAAGATTGGCTCTAAAGATACCTGAAAAGAAGGGGGGAATGAAAGGAGCTGGGCACATTCCTCAGCCCCGGGCTCAAAACTCCCTGAGCCTAGCACAAACACATCCCATCCTCCCATCCCACCACCATATATCTCTCAAACTCCCTGAGCTCAGTACAAACACCACCTGGAAAGTCTCCGATAAGGAGACAGCCGTTCAAGGTTACTGAAAGCGCAGGAGCCAAAAGAATTTCTTTGTTCCCCTACAACTTTCGGGCTATAAAAAGCAAACGCTCGCATTGTTCGGGGCCCTCTTGTATACTGTGTAAAGGAGGGACCAAGTTCGAACTTGTAGTAAAGATCCTTGCCGCTTGGCTTTGACTCTGGACTCTGGTGGTCTTCTTTGGGGAACAAACAGTCTGGGCATAACAAGAGAAGAGGACATACCCAGTGCCGTGAGGTTAGGTAGCAGAGGTGGCCCTAGATCCCAGCCAAGGTATTTTCCACTTTCCTACACTGCTTTGATGGATTTCTTTGGAAGAACACACGGCCAAGGTCTGAGTTGGTAAATTTCCAAAGCAGACACGGTTTGCTATAGGCAAATTTCCAGCTTCTTTGTTTCTCTTTTGTGGTGCTCTCTACTCCCAACCCCTAAGAAAAGTCCCAGTGCCTTCATGTTGCCCTCTGGTCACCCAACAGTCCCACCACCCCAGCCCCACATGCATTTTCTCAGCATACCGATGACAAACAGCTCTTGGGAAAGCTATCCCTTTAAAACTGGTACTTAATCTCCCTAATCTTCTCAGTGGGATTGCTTTGAAACTCTAACTTCTAATTACATTCTAATTTTTAAATGTTAAATATTTAAAGCAGAATGAGAAAGGAATTTTTAATCTCTTCTAGGCCAACCAGTCAATAGTGCAGATTTAGTTATGGTCTTGCTCAATTTCAAGTCAAAAAGGGCTCAGCAAGATGGGAAAAGCAAGCTGGTATGCAGACGCTTTGTTGCAGGTGGGAAGTACTGTGAGTTCTCAGGGTGTGAACCCAGTAGAGCTCAAAGGAGTTTAGGGCAGTAGCAGCCTCGGACTTCCAATGAACGCCTTGAAGTCAATTCATGACTAAGAACGCTTAATTAATTAATTAATTAAGACGGAGTCTTGCTCTGTTGCCCAGGCTGGAGTGCAGTGGCACGATCTTGGCTCACTGCAGCTTCCATCTCCTGGGTTCAAGCGATTCTCCTGCCTCAGCCTCCCAAGTAGCTGGGATTACAGGTATGTGCCACCACACCTAATTTTTATATTTTTAGTAGAGGCCAGGCTGGTCTTGAACTCTTGATCTCAAGTAATCCGCCCACCTTGGCCCCCCAAAGTGGTGGGATTACAGGCATAAGCCACTAAGCCTGGACAAGAACCCATAATTTAGAGGGAATATTTGATGGAGTCAATTTTGGTGAGGGATTATTTTTCCCAAATGGGATTACCTTTAAAAATAAGAAGGTGTACTGCATCCAGAGAGAGATCAATCTTTAAAATATATTGTAGGGATTTATTTGAATTCAATCTAAGGTTATTTTCAAATGTAGTTTATATAAAATAGTGCTGGCTTTTACAGGGAGTTCTTATATTAGACACAATTAGAGTGATTTTCTCTGATCTGGAAATTGTAAGTAGTAGAAGGGGGAGATTAGCAAATTCGGGAAGAAGGAAATTGGATAATGGAACCAGCCTTTGTCAGAGCAGAGCGTAGAATACTGAGGATTTGATGAAGGATGAAACTGATGAATAGGAAAGGGATTCAAATCTAAGAAAAGTAGATATTGGTTGGAGAGGAGAGTAATTATGAAACAGGAAGGAGGAACAGTGGAAAAAAGATCTTGAAATGGGGACTTCTTCAAGATAAGTAACAGTAGGGATTTTTTTTTTTTTTTTTTGAGACAGCGTCTTGCTCTGTCACCCTGGCTGGAGTGCAGTGGGTCAGTCTCAGCTCAGTGCAACCTCAGGATTACAGGTGGATACCACCACGTCCAGCTAAATTTTGTATTTTTAGTTGACATGGGGGTTTCACCATGTTGGCCAGGTTGATCTTGAACTCCTAACCTCAAGTGATCCATCCTTCTTGGCCTCCCAAAGTGCTGGGATTATAGGTGTGAGCCCCCACACCCTGCCACAAGTATGGATTCTTTCTAGCTAGTACTTTCTTTTTTTCCTTTCTTTTCTTTTTTTTTTTTTTTTTGGAGACACGGTCTTGCTCGGTTGCCTAGGCTGGAGGGCAGTGGTTTGATCACAGCTCACTGCAGCCTCCATCTCCTGGTCTCAAGTCATCCTCCCACCTTAGCCTCCCTAGTATTAATAGTTGGGACTACAGGTGTGTGCCACCATGCCTGGCTAATTTTTTCATCTTTTGTAGAGATGGGGTCTTGCCATGTTGCCCAGGCTGGTTGCCTCAGCCTCCCAAAGTGCTGGGATTATAGGCGTGAGTCAGCACCCCTGGCCGCTAGCTAGTACCTCTAATGGTTCCTTTTCTATTTTTTTTTCACTGCAACTATTTCTCAAGGATTAGAACTGAATGTTCTTCTTACTCATAGCACTACCTCACTGCCTCAGGAAAATAAATTGCTCATATGATTTTAGTGGCCGGAATATACAGCTTTAATTAAGATTTGTGTTTCTGGGCTGAGTGCCGTGGCTCATGCCTATAATCCCAGCACTTTGAGAAGCTGAAGTGGGCACACAGCTTGAGTTCAGGAGTTCAGGACCAGCCTGGGCAACATGGTGAAACCCTGTCTCTACTAAAAGCACAAAAATCAGCCAATCATGGTGGTGTGCATCTGTAGTCCCAGCTACTCGGGAGGCTGAGGTGGGAGGATGGCTTAAGCCCAGGAGGCAGAGGTTGCAGTGAGCCAAAATCACACCACTGCACTCCAGCCTGGGTGGCAGAGTGAGACCCTGCCTCAAAAAAAAAAAAAGAAAAAAAAGAAAAAAAAAAGACTATCTAATAGACACAATATTAAATTTGTTTTGTGTCTTCCAAACCAAAAAAGTTTCTTCTTCAAAACTTAGTGATACCGCCCCAGCCAACTCTTCTATCTCTGATCATTTCTTTTTTTTTTTTTTTGAGACAGAGTCTTGCTCTGTCGCCCAGGCTGGGGTGCAGTGGCCGGATCTCAGCTCACTGCAAGCTCCGCCTCCCGGGTTTAGACCATTCTCCTGCCTCAGCCTCCCGAGTAGCTGGGACTACAGGCGCCCGCCACCTCGCCCGGCTAGTTTTTGTATTTTTTAGTAGAGACGGGGTTTCACCGTGTTAGCCAGGATGGTCTCGATCTCCTGACCTCGTGATCCGCCCGTCTCGGCCTCCCAAAGTGCTGGGATTACAGGCTTGAGCCACCGTGCCCGGCCTCTCTGATCATTTCAATCCTGAGGGAGATCTCTTGGAGTCATGGTCAGATTTATTTCATGATGTTCCTGTTGGTGTTTTCCTTACGTTTTCTGGTGAGGTCTTATGTCTTTCAGGTTAAGCTTGTTAGGCTGTTTCCTCTTGGTGGCTATGTATCCACTGAGGGCTTATTTTCTTCAGGTGATAGTGTTTGCTAAACAATAAGCAAACTTTTTCAAAGAGTGTCAATGAACTAAATTGGTGTAAAGAAAATAACCTGACTTTTTTTTTTTTTTTTTGCTGTAAGACAAGAGCTTTTTCATATTAGGAATGTAAAAGCGACCAAATGGAAGATACAAGCAATTGAGTAAGATGAGGTTTCATGCTTCTTTGGGAGGCAACATGGCAACTACTGCATTAAAAAAAATTATATGAGGCCTCTCATGGTAGCTCTCGCCTGTAATCCCAGCACTTTGGGAGGCTAAGGCAGGAGGAGAGCTGAGGCCAGGAGTTCAACTGGCCCGGGCAACATAGTGAGAACCCCCGTCTCTCCAAAAAAAAAAAAAAAAAAAGGCCATGCCCAGCTACTTGAGAAGCTGACTGAGGTGGGAGGATCACTTGAGCCCAGAAGTTTGAGGCCAGCCTGGGCAACATAGTGAGACTCCTGTTCCTTCAATTTTTTTTTTTTTTTTTTTTGAGACTGAATTTTGCTCATATTGCCCAGGCTAGAGTGCAACGGCACAATCTTGGCTCACTGCAACCTCTGCCTTCTGGTTTCAAGCGATTCTTCTGCCTCAGCCTCCCGAGTCACTGGGATTACAGGTGCCCACCACCATGCCCAGCTAATTTTTTTGTATTTTTTAGTAGAGACAGGGTTTCACCATGTTGGTCAGGCTGGTCTCGAAATGCTGACCTCGTGATCCACCTGCCTCGGCCTCCCAAAGTGCTGGGATTACAAGCATGAGCCACTGCACCTGGCCCTTGAGACTCCTGTTTCTTAAAAAAGAAAAAAACAAAAATGGAAGTTTCCTTTTAGGCCATGGTGAAAACTTGAGCAAATTTTGTATTCATATATTTGGTAAAATACAATGTTTTGGACCATTTCTTTAATACACTGCTTTAGATTTCCCCTGTAGCGTGCTTACACATGTTTTATGAGACCCTTGGAAGTATAGCAGCCTTGACGGGGTAGGTGGTGGGGATAGACTCCCTAGAATGTACTTAGAGTTCTAGGTTAAATAACATCAGATTTTATGCCTTATCTTAACTGTGCATATTATTTGGGAACATGTGCTCAACTGTAGTGCAATCTAAAAATATACTCTGTTTCAGCTGGGTACAGTGGCTCACGCCTGTAATCCCAGCACTTTGGAGGCCGAGGCGAGTGGTTTGCCTGAGCTCAGGAGTTCACAAACAGCCTGGGCAACACAGTGAAACCGTCTCTACTAAAATACAGAAAATTAGCCAGGCGTGGTGGTGTGTACCTGTAGTCCCAGCTACTTGGGATGCTGAGGCAGGAGAACTGCTTGAACCCAGGAGGCAGAGGTTGCAGTGAGCCGAGACTGCGCCACTGCACTCCAGCCTGGGCAACAGAGTGCTACTCCGTCTCAAAAAATATATATATATTCTGTTTCAGTTATGTATTGCTGCATAACAAATCATCCCAACATTTAGTGGCTTAAAACAACGATTTATTATTTCTCACAATTCTGTGGTTTGACTAGGCTCAGCTGGACAGTTAACCTATTCCACTTGGTGCTGGCTGGGGACCATTGTTTGGCTATATTTGGCGGGTGGCTGCACGGAGTTGGAAGGTCCAGGAAGGCTTCACTCATGTGTCTGGACCTTTAGTGCTTCTCCAGGGGTCTCTGTCTCTCTCCGTGTGGTAACTTAATAGTCCAGCCTAAGCTCTTTTGCAGCAGGGTAGCTGGCTTTCCCAGAGAGAGGGAATAGAAGCTGCCAGGCCCTCCAAGGGCTAGGTCCAGAAATGGCACAGCATCACCTCTGCTGCATTCTGTGTGCCTCAGGAAATCACAAGGCCAGCTTGGACTCAGGTAGGAACAGAGGAGGGCAACTTCACCTCTTGATAAAAAGAGTGGCAAAGGATCATTGCAAAAGGCATGTAGGCTGGGAGAAATTGTTGCAGTCATCAATAGAAACAATCTACTATGCTCTTTTTAACACAGGCACCATTAAAAGAATAAAAGCAGAAAGATTAGTTAAAAATAAAAGAATTGGAGCATATTTAAATAGTGACCTAATTCATTATTTTATAGTTGTTTTTCTCTCTTTTGATCATTAGTCTGAGTTTGGTCTTCAGCCCTTTTCACCTTTTACAACCCACAACAGAAATCACTGTGATAGCCTGGAAATGAAGATGCAAGAAAATTTCATATCCTGTAGCTTCAGTATTATAAGGGATCAGATAAATATTTTGATAAATTGAAAGAAAAAGAATCTTACAGCCTCAAAGTAAAGTTGTGAAGATTTTCTCAAGGATAAGCATCTAGTTAGTTAGACTGGAAAATATTTTGTTAGTTTTTTCATTTGTAAAAATTTCCAACACAAGGCACACACAAAAAGTTTGCCATGCCAGCCGTTCAGATATTCCAACCAATAGGAAATTAAATAACAAGTTGCGGAATTTACATAGGAAGATGACAGTTTTTCTCATTTAAATACGAAGTATTAGAAAATTAATGAATAGCTGAGTTGAATAGAAATTAGGAGACAGAAATATTTATTTTACTAAAATAAGCTAAAGAACATAGTCAAGTTATACATACAAATATAAAGTCAGCAAAATATTTAATCCCATATGTGGGTTTTCAAAGTATCTTAAGCTAAATTTTTAAAAACCATAATATTATGTATATTTAACATAATAAAACTAAAATTGCTTTTAGTGAATTGTTTCTAGTAGTTTAAATTATGATTAGGCTAATTATCAATGTTAACTAACATATAGCTACAATTTCAAGTGGTTTGAAATATACCTGCTTCTACACAAATATGTTCTAAAATAATAAATGGATATACAGAATCTTCAGTATGACAATATTTAGACATATGGTCTATGAGTTAGTGTTCATAACAGAAAGAAAAATTTTAACTTTAAAAATACAAATCATTTATATGCCTGTTGAGTAGGATTACCAAATCTCAGCTTGAGCAAATTTTGGGGTAAATTAAAAGTTGACTGAACCAGGCCGGGGGAGGTGGCTTATGCTTGTAATCCCAGCACTTTGGGAGGCCGAGGCAGGTGGATCACCCAAGGTCAGGAGCTTGAGACCAACCTGGTCAACATGGTGAAACCCCATCTCTATTAAAAATACAAAATTAGTTGGGTGTGGTGGCTCATATCTGTAATCTCAGCTACTTAGGAGGCTGAGGCAGGATAATCACTTGAACCCGGGAGTTGGAGGTTGCAGTGAGCTGAGATTGCGCTACTGAAACTCCATCTCAAGGCCAGGTGCGGTGGCTCACACCTGTAATCCCAGCACTTTGGGAGGCCGAGGCGGGCGGATCACGAGGTCAGGAGATCGAGATCATCCTGGCTAACACGGTGAAACCCCGTCTTTATTAAAATACAAAACAAATTAGCCGGGCGTGGTGGTGGGCGCCTGTAGTCCCAGCTACTCCGGAGGCGGAGGCAGGAGAATGGGGTGAACCCGGGAGGCGGAGCTTTCGTGAGCTGAGATTGCGCCATTGCACTCCAGCCTGGGCGACAGAGTGAGACTCCATCTCAAAAATAAAAAATAAAAAAGAAACTCCATCTCAAAAAGAAAAAAAAAAAAAGATAGAGAGGCTGAGTCCTTGCTTTTTTTTTTTTTCGAGACAGAGTCTCACTCTGTTGCCAGGCTGGAGTACAGTGGCGTTATCTCAGCTCACTGCAAGCTCTGTCTCCTGGGTTCAAGCGATTCTCCTGCCTCAGCCTCCCAAGTAGCTGGGACTACAGGCACACGCCACCACGCCCAGCTAATTTTTGTATTTTTAGTAAAGACAGGGTTTCACCATGTTGGCTAGGACGGTCTCGATCTGTTGACCTCATGATCTGCCCGCCTCGGCCTCCCAAAGTGCTGGGATTATAAGCATGAGCCACTGCGCCCGGCTTGAGTCCTTGCTTTTGAAACAAAAATGTATACAATTCAGATATATCTGTAAAATTTAATTATCATTTACTGAAACTACTAAAAGTGTTGCTGAAGTTAAAACTTGATTAAATGTTCTTCCTTGATGATATGCATCATTTCCAATTCTTTGATGAAAACGTCAAAGAATGATTACATATTACTCTGCATTTTAAAAACACACCTATTTTATTTTATTAAAATCTAGTGATAATTAGCTTCAAAATCCACTTTCATTTAGAAAATTTAATCTGTGTTAGATGGTTGCCTGTAAATTACTACTCCCAAAGTGCCAAGATTACAGGTGTGCACCACCATGCCTGGCCCTAACTACTACTCTTAAACACCTTTAGTCTTCTACTAAAACAAGAATGAAGTTGTTAATTTTCATATAAAACACACAACTCTCCAGCCTGGAGACTGAGTGAGATGCTGTCTCCAAAGAGCAAACAAACACACACATATGCAGAACATTAACTTGTGAGTGGCATTTTATCTTTATGTCCTGAAAATCTGTATCTTTGTGATGAAGCTAACACTGACTCCCCAGTTTTGTTGCTGTTGTTGTTGTTGTTGTTGTTGTTGTTTTTTGAGACAGAGTCTCGCTCTGTCGCCCAGGCTGGAGTGCAGTGGCCTGATCTCAGCTCACTGCAAGCTCCGCCTCCCGGGTTCACGCCATTCTCCTGCCTCAGCCTCCCGAGTAGCTGGGACTACAGGCGCCCGCCACCTCGCCCGGCTAGTTTTTTGTATTTTTAGTAGAGACGGGGTTTCACCGTGTTAGCCAGGATGGTCTCGATCTCCTGACCTCGTGATCCACCCGTCTCGGCCTCCCAAAGTGCTGGGATTACAGGCTTGAGCCACCGCGTGCGGCGTTGTTGTTGTTTTTGAAACAGAGTCTTGTGCTTGTCGCCCAGGCTAGAGTGCAAAGGCACAATATTGGCTCACTGCAACCTCCGCCTCCCGGGTTCAAGTGATTCTCTTACCTCAGCCTCCCGAGTAGCTGGGATTACAGGTGCCCACCACCACGCCTGGTTAATTTTTGCATTTTTAGTAGAGACGGGGTTTCACCATGTTGGCCAGGCTGGTCTTGAACTCCTGACCTCATGATCTGCCCACCTCGGGCTCCCAAAGTGCTGGGATTACAGACGTGAGCCACCATGCCTGGCCCCCCAGTTTTTTAAGGATATTACTGTTCGCAAAATTTTAGGATTATTCCTCTTCTAGTGGTATTTTTTAATTAAAAAAAAATTTTTTTTTTGAGAATTCTGTGACCAGGATTAGATATCAATGGTGGTAACAAATGACTAAGAAAGTGCTAACTTTTTGGAAAATTGTAATTTTATGGCAAGTAAGCTAAAGGAGCACAAAACATTTTCAGGTCAGGCTCATTCCTGTAATCTCAGCACTTTGGGAGGCCAAGGTGGGTGGATTACTTGAGGTCAGGAGTTCGAGACCAGCCTGGCCGACAGGATGAAACCCCATCTCTACTAAAAATACAAAAATTAGCTGGGCGTGGTGGCACATGCCTGTAATACCAGTTATTTGGGAGGCTGAGGCAGGAGGATCACTTGAACGCGGGAGGTGAAGGCAGCAGTTAACTGAGATTATGCCACTGCATTGTAGCCTGAGTGACAGAGAGAGACTGTCTCACAAAAAAAAAAAAAAAAAAAAAAAAAAGGTTTTCAGAATAACCTTAATTTTGTGGTTGGGAAATCTGCAAGTGCAATGAAGAACCGTGATACACCTAATTTACAAGGAAAAAAACATTACTTTCTGTTTCAACTCTTCATTCCCCGAGAACTTAGTTCTTACCCTTTACTCAATCACCTCCCTAATCCCAAGGATTCAAAAGCTTCTTGAATACAACTTTTCAGCAATTCAGTCTAGTTAAAGTAATCTTCGGAAAGTGATCTCCTAAAAGGGCTTTGTGGTTGGGGCAAGTTGGAAAAATTACATTCAAATATCACCAGGACTGAAATAGAGACCAAAGACACAGCCCAAGCACACAGGCTTCCAGGGCTGAGAGAGGTCTAATGAAATGTCCTTTATGTTGGAGCTCTAAGAATAAGCAAAGTCTGCATTTTGAATGGCCTGAAAATACTGTGAAAGCAAACAAACTAAAAAAACAAACAAATAAAAAACTGTTTGGAGACTCTCAAGTACGTGTGTGTGGAAAGTCTGAGGAAACTAAGGTGGGAAGAGGCCACGAAGAGGCAGAGCACAGAGGAGTGTTGGGGCAGCGTCACTCAGCATGATGATGGCGCAGTACTTGGACAGAATCAGGAAGGAGCTACATAAACAAATTAAAAGGCTTGAAAGTTGGCATAAGTGAGACAGAACCCGGGTGATCCAGAAACTGCACAAGAGCCTAATAGAAACTCATAATTACGGGATCAAGTAGGCTTCTGTGAAGAGTCTGGGACAAGACTATTTGCTAAAGATAAGTCTTATAAAATGCATTACACAGGCTGGGCGCCGTGGCTCACGCCTGTAATCCTAGCACTTTGGGAGGCTGAGGCAGGCGGATCATGAGGTCAGGAGTTCAAGACTAGCCTGGCCAACATGGTGAAAACTCATTTTTACTAAAAATACAAAAAAAAAAAAAATTAGCTGGGCATGGTGGCACACACCTGTAATCCCAGCTACTAGGGAGGCTGAGGCAGGAGAATCGTTTGAGCCCAGGAGGCAGACGTTGCAGTGAGCTGAGATCGCACCACTGCACTCCAGCCTGGGCATGACAGGGTGAGACTCTGTCCCCCCCCCAAAAAAAGAAAAAGAAAAATGGCATTGCACAATTTGGGAACCAGATGCTGAAGAGCAACTGTTGTCCATGGGCTGAAGGGTGTGAGAGAATTTGTGTGGCATAGAGGTGAGAGATATGTACTTGAAACAGGAAGGAATTACAGCTTGAGACTTGGGACCCTGGGCAACGCAGGCAGCAGCAGTGCTATGCTGTGGCCTGGGCCACCCAGGGACAATTAAACAGGCATATGGCATCAGAAACTGATTTTTCTTTTCTTGTCTTTTCTTTTTTTTTTAGATGGAGTCTTGCTCTGTCGCCCAAGCTGGAGTGAAGTGGTGTGATCTTGGCTCACTACAACCTCTGCCTCCTGGGTTCAAGTGATTCTCCTGCCTCGGCCTCCTGAGTAGCTGGGATTACAGGCACCCACCACCACACCAGGCTAATTTTTGTATTTTTAGTAGAGACATGTTTCACCATGTTGGCCAGACTGGTCTTGAACTCCTGACCTCAAGTGATCAGCCTGCCTCAGCCTCCCAAAAGTGCTGGGATTACAGGCATGAGCCACTGTGCCTGGCCTGTTTATTTGTCTTCATGGTAATATGACTCTATTACAGCATTTTTCTAAGCATTAGCTGTTCTCTCCTGTCCCCTCGCCAGTGACACCTAAATGATGGATTTGTCTGAGGAAAAAAATGAAAAAAAGAAATGCTAGTTTGAATTAATTTTTTAATGCAAGCAAAAATAAGGAAAGACAGTCACCCCACCATCCCTGCCAAAAACTTCGTTGTTATTTGAAACATAATTACAAGCAAAATGGGCAATGGAATGCTGTCTTATTTTCTGCATGTGTATGTGTATATCATATTTTGTATGCATATATATATGCATAAATATATTATCTATATAGATACATAATATATAGAGATATATATTTAGGAGAGCTACAGCAGTATGAGTGGTTTGATAATAAGAAGGCTTAAATGAAAAATATTATGAAAGCTAAAAATAAATTGTTCAGCAAAGTTGCCTTTTATCTTTTATTTCTCATTTTCGTAATATCATCCGATTAAAAATGCAAGAAACCGGCTGGGTGTGGTGGGTCACGCCTGTAATCCCAGCATTTTGGGAGGGCGAGGCAGGGAGACTGCTTGAGCCCAGGAGTTTGAGATCAGCCTGGGCAATATAGCAAGACCTTTTCTCTACAAAAAATTAGCTGGGGCCGGGCGCAGTGGCTCACACTTGTAATCCCAGCACTTTGGGAGGCCGAGGCAGGTAGATCACAAGGTCAGGAGATGGAGGCCATCCTGGCTAACACAGTGAAACCCCGTCTCTACTAAAAATACAAAACAATTAGCCGGGCGTGGTGGCAGGTGCCTGTAGTCCCAGCTACCGGGGAGGCTGAGGCAGGAGAATGGCATGAACCTGGGAGGCGGAGCTTGCAGTGAGCAGAGATTGCACCACTGCACTTCAGCCTGGGAGACAGAGTGAGACTCCATCTCAAAAAAAAAAAAAAAAAAAAAAAAAAATTAGCTGGGCGTGGTGACATGTACCTGTAGTCCCAATTACTTGAGAGGCTGAGGCAGGAGGATTGCTTGAGCCCAGGAGGTCGAGGGTGCAGTGAGCCATGATTGCACCACTCCAGCCTTGGTGACAGAGTGAGACCTTGTCTCAAAAAGAAAAAAAGCAAGAAACATACCAATCTGAAAAGGCATATTCCTGATAACAACATGAAAATAAGAAGGCCTTAACAGGTTATATTTACACTAAGAATGTAAAATGGCCAGATCAGATCAGCTCACTTAAAAAGTCCTTCCTGTCTGGGATTACAGGCATGAGCCTGTAATCTTTGGGAGGCTGAGGTGGGAGGATCACTTGAACTCAGGTGTTAGAGACCAGCCTAGGCAACATAGCTAGACCTTGTTTCTACAAAACAAGTTAGAAATTAGCCAGGTGTGGTGGTGCCCGCTGTAGTCCCAGCTACGGGCTGAGGTGGGTGGATCACTTGAGCTGGGGAGGTGGAGGTTGCAGGGAGCTGTGGTTACACCACTGCACTCCAGCCTGGGTGACAGAGCAAGACCCTGTCTCAAAAAAAAAAAAAAAAAAAAAAAAGAAATCCTTCCCTTGAACAAAAAACTATTGTTTAGATGTCATAATTCCTTATGAAATGGATGCTTCTACATAACTGAATGAGATTCTCTGGGAGTTTATGTGTTTCTAAGTGCAGAAGACTTTTAGACATGAACATAGGATTTATGTTTCTTCACTAACAATATATCCTTAACTCTTGGTTCTGGACACAGAAAATTTCTGGAATAAAGTGTATTTGCAGAATTTGACAACCATCAAGTATGCCAGACACGGGAGCAGAAATGAGTTAATAAAATATTCTTAATTTTTCTTGATAGGAATATCACTGATAGTGCCTTTTTGCCTAACAGTGATAGCCCTATGCTATTATTTTATATGAGTTCCTTGTTAGAAAACTAAAAGTACTTTTAAATATTCTGCATCATTTTTGATGTCCAGGATAAAAGGCACCTACTACCATGCTGTAAAATTTATAATTTTAAGTATATATTTACAAATACATGTATATACATATATGTATATATGTATGTATGTCAAGTTTAGTTGGGTAAATATCCCAAAGTAAATTCAGCTCAGTTATTGAGGGGTTTGTTTTGCTTTGTTGTTTTGTAAGAGATATGAAATGATATTAACTGAAAGATAATCTTCCTGCTCTTGTGTTTACAAACCAACCTGATTACGACACATTGACTAGTTTTGGGCTGCACAATTTCATAGAGGCTATGGATGCGAATGTTTGCAAGAGAGGACTGGCAATGAGCTATTTAGACAACACACCCCAGAGGATCGGCTTGGGTCCTGAGATGATTTAGACAGGAGGAGAAAAGGATAAGAAATGGTGATATAGCAAAGGACAACAGACAATTATCCGAGGGCATTACTGATGAGGATGGCAATTCCTTGTCATTGGTCCACTGTTTGCTATGTATTGGAATTTGTATGTAATTTTCTCTAGCTTGCTTTAAAAATAGAATCATCAATGCCTCATGAGACAGACAAAGGAGAGCCTGCCGTGGAATCTAGAGATAAACCTGAATGACCTTTCAAGGTTCCCTTTCTACACCAATGTGAAAACACAGAATAAGATACCAGCATTACTCAACAGACCTGGTTACAATAAGTGTGAATTACAATGCAGGAACATATGTCATTTCTTACACAAACAGTGAGGCAGGCTATCTGATATTGCTTTAAGAAATTATGTGGTCAGCTGAAGCAAGATGACACATGTAAATCTTTTTCATAAATCAAAGTATAAGCTCACAAATTCTCCATATAAATAGCCTCAGGAGGGGCTGCTCTGATGAAATTGAAAATGTCTCTTCCATATGTACAGTTTTAGGCTTTATAACATTTAAAGAAAATATTCTAAAAGATAAAGTTGGCATGTAAAAGCACGGGGAAAGGAATCAGCAATGATTGGAGCAAAACAATTCTAGAAGGCATCTTAATTTTCATATGGCTCATTTGCATTTGAAACACTGTGAATTCCTATCTCACTTGTACAAAATGTGTACATATTAAATTACTTTGCACTTGAAAGAACATTTTCCTAAATGTTTGGAAGATGATCAAATTTTAACTGGAGGACTTGTTTTCTTCCATCAGGTGTGGGGGAGATGTGGCTTCCTGGTATGAGAGGCAACAGTTGATTCTAATAGCAGAACAAGACAAAAAATAAGAAAGTAAATTGAAAACAATTCTTATTTGTACAATTTGATTTAAAGATGATAAGACAAGTGGATACTTATGGTACAAAGATGTCAAAATACATCAATTTTAAAATTAAGTAGGGTTACCTTTCCAAAAATTGAGATTTTCTGATACCTGAAAATTAGGTTCTATTACTTATTCTAGGATACCCATGGATATACTATTATTTATTTCAGTACACTTAATCTGAGTATCTAGTCAATGTTTAAGAGGTAGATGCCCATCAGCTACTATACAATAATTCCAGGAGACTACACAATACCCATCTCAAAACAAATTTTTGTTTTTTGGACACCAGTTCACTCTGTTTCAGCCTGTTGCGCAGGCTGGAGTGCAATGGTGCAATCTCAGCTCACTGCAACCTCTGCCTCCAGATTCAAGCGATTCTTGTGCCTCAGCCTCCCAAGTAGCTGAAATTACAGGCATGAGCGTCCATGCCCAGCTAATTTTTGCATTTTTGATAAGGACAGAGTTTCACCATGTTGGCCAGGCTGGTCTTGAACTCCTGACCTCAGGTGATCCACCTGCCTCAGCCTCCCAAAATGCTGGGATTACAGGCGTGGGCCACCCACCTGGCCTCAAATTTTTAATAGCTAGGATATTGGCAGAACAGCAAAGGCTTAAAACCTCTTTACTATCAACTTTAAACATTATTTAGTTCTTAAGGAAACCACAATGAATGAAAATATTTTTTTCTGTAACATTTGTTTTCTGCCATGGTAAAATGTCTAGGATTCAGGTGTGTCTTCTGAAGGAAAACCAGAACTTGAAAGGCACCCCTGTCTTTCTTTTGGTCTGGCTCCCTGGGCACCTCACTTGAAGGAGAGAGCTGTTTAGGACTGGCCTCATGTGTGTGCTACAGGGGGGCCCACCATGCAGAGGTGGATAGGATGCAGTTTACAGAGGATGGAGAACATGGGCTGATCTCTGTAAATGAGCATCTCTAGGTACATGCTGCCCTTTGTGTTTCTTTCCTTTTGTTGCCTCTGGGCCTTTTGGAAGGCCTTGTTCACAGTCCCTGATCTGTATCAGCTGGGTTACAGGCATTGAACGAAAGGGTAGCACAGCTGTAAACCCAAGCAGAGAGCTGGAGCTGTGAAGGGAGAGCAGCACCCAACCCCCTCGAGGCAAGGCGAGGTCCGTGACAGATTCCCAGGGAGACAGTGACTAGGGGAACCAGGAGGGCAGCGGGGGCAGCTGACACTGTGCACCCTCCCAGGCCAGTGTGGGGGGGAATCCGGTGAGGTGTTTTTTTTTTGTTTTTTGAGATGGAGTCTTGCTCTTGTTGCCCAAGCTGGAGTGCAGTGGCATGATATTGGCTCACTGCAACTCTGCCTCCCAGGTTCAAGCAAGTCTCCTGCCTCAGTCTCCCAAGGAGCTGGGATTACAGGCACCCGCCACCATGCCCGGCTAATTTTTGTATTTTTAGAAGAGACAGGGTTTTGTCATGTTGGCCAGGCTGGTCTCAAACTCCTGACTTCAAGTGATCTGCCCACCTCGGCCTCCCAAAGTGCTGGGATTACAGGCGAGAGCCACTGCGCCAGTTGAGATGTTTTTAACAGGAGAGTGTCCTTTTACACGCAATTCACACTGTCTTTCAGATTGCTGCCTCAGCAGTCTTTATTTAATTTTTTTGTTGTTATTTAAGTATAAGCTGCATTGGGCTTGATTTGCAAACATTTAATAGTAAAAGGTAAAATGGCCCATGTAATCAAAATATGGATACCTGGAGATTTTGGATACACAGAACTGATTTAACATTTCATCTTCTTGATTAGTTTGATTTTTCTCTCCCAACAAACTTCTATTTTAACTATGAAAAGGTTGGGAAAAGCCAACACTTTCTTCCTTTATGGAAAACATGCTAATGAGAAGACAGATGACTGAAAATTAGATTGAAGATGAAAGATTAAGCAAATGCAAACTGTGAAAATTGCTAGCCTCTGATAAATTGGAAATTACCAACTTGGTTTATTATTAGGCAATGTTCGTCTACTTATTTATTTTAATAATATTAAGGACCTTCTATGGGTCAGATACTGTTTTAGGTGCTGGGTTTACAAGGTGAGAAAAAGCCCTGAACCAAAACAAACCTATTTCCATGGAGTTTATGGTTTAACTTCAAAGTTTTCTGAAAGCAAGTGAAGGACAGTCACCTGATAAACTGCAGAATTAATATTTGTCATAAGAGTCACCGTACTGTTCTGCAATACTGGCCCATTGGATAGAATTTGTTTCCCAGATGTCTGGGTTTCATTCCTTTGTAGCTGGCAGATCTTGGTTTTGAGAAAAAGCCTAGGAAAGGCAGACTTAGGTGCCTGCCGTGGGTGAAAAGATGGAAGAGTCAAGTTACCTTTATTGCACATCTGGAGGCTACAGAAAGGCACTTGGATTCCTTTGCAATGCTGGCAAAACTCAGTCCTGTTGGAATCAGCGTTTGATTGTATGAAGCTGTTATATTACGGGTATACAATCTTGTGGGTGGTATATCCAATCAGAGCAGCCAAACAGTTGTGTAACGATTTGATTCAAGTGTGTTTGGAATAAGGTTTTGTAATAATAATCTTGATATTTTCATAGTTCTATGGTTTTATTACATCAATTACCAATATTTATTAAGCTAGACAAATACAACTACACCAGTACAAACGAAAGGTCTTGGTGTCCACCTTGTCTCACTTTGAAAGGCAGACAAACAAAAACAAAAAAGGAATTCTTTTTATAGCACTTTAACTTTTGAGCGGAAGTACCTGCTGGCGTCTGCTGTTTCTTCCTTCATTACGCGCTTTTCTTTTAATTTGGTCCTCGTGAAAAGAATCAAAGTAGGAGCTCTCCAGGAGTTGGGAACAGGTTGATCTGTCATCTGGATTCATCTTCAGACACCCCTTTGGAGGAAGAGAATCACAAAGAAGATATTGAGGGAGGGGCTTATTTTGTTACCATGCCCATAAACTGAGTAATAACTTGTTAGGATAAATATGAGTTTAGAAAATCTTCAAGTTTGTGTATTATCAAGTAGTTGGAGCTTGTTAATAGGATTGCTCTTCTTTTTGCTACTTCAAGGTCTTTTGAGGGCAGAATGAATGGATGGTCAGTGTCTCTCTGAAAGAGGCCGCCTGTAGATCTGGTGTTCCCACCAATGACATTGTAAAATCACTACTGAAAGCAAATTGTTTGCAGCAGTCTGCAGAGTGTAGTCCCTGGACTAAAAACATCAGCGTCGCAGGAACTTGCTAGAAACGCGAAGTCTTGGGTCCTACCCCCCGCCTGCCAAAGGGAATCGAAGCACTGGAGGTGCGGCCTGGCAGTTTGTGTTTGACAAGCTCTCTGGGTGATTCCGATGCCCATATGCTCAGGTTTGAGAACATCTGGGTTAAGGAGATGGCTGAGGAAGTGAGAACCTCAGTCATGAGAGTGAACCTAAAACAAGGAGAAATGAATGGACTATATATTCATATAAAAATAACTACAGGCAAAACAGAAAAGGTGACATGATGACCCTTCTATATTTGAGACCATTAGAAGCCTCTAGGTTGGCTTCTGAGAGTGGGGAGGAGTATCACAGCAGAGGGGTCTGTGGGGGTCCTGACACAAAGAGGTTTTCTCTGAGAAACACTAACACTCCAGCCAGACAGTGGGACTTTGCCCATCAATAAACACAGATTATGATCCATAAACAGTAGCTTTAAGCCAGACCTGGTGGCTCATGCCTGTAATCCTAGCACTTCAGGAGGCCAGAGGTCTAGACCAGACTGGGTAACATAGTGAGACCCCATCTCTCCTACATTTGCATTTTTAAAAGGAGCAGCTTTACAATACCCAGGCACAGATGACCTGACAATTATTGCCTTCCATCCATAAGAGAGAAATAAGGCTCACCACCGTCACAAACATTGTTTTGAGACATTCTGAAGCCCAGACAATTGCATTGCCTGAGGCTGCCCCAGCCGGGCACTGCCCTGTGGTGTCTGTTCCTCCCTGACACCAGCTGACCTCAGATCTCTGAGATCCCTGAAGCTGCCTGCCCGTAAGCAGTAGCACCTGGCCCTTGGCGAGCGATCTGATTAGTCCTGTTCTTCAAGAAACAATCCTGCTCAGCAAAACTAGACTTACCTGTCCCTCCATGTCTACTGCCTGGTCCAAGCAAATGACCCCTAATTAATGACCCATGCCATATATCAGCCCCAGCTGCCGAAGCATTCTCCTCAAACCCTAATACTGTCAGGGCTATAACCAGGACAGAAAAACTTTTTTTTGTTTGTTTTTTTGAGACAAAGTCTCGTTCTGGCTGTCAGCCAGGTTGGAATGCAGTGGCGCCACCTCGGCTTACTGCAAGCTCCGCCTCCCGGGTTTGAGCGATTCTCATGCCTCAGCCTCCCAGATAGCTAGAATTACAGGCATGCACCACCATGCTGAGTACATTTTTGTATTTTTAGTAGAGACAGGTTTACCATGTTGGCCAGACTGGTCTCAAACTCCTGACCTCAAGTAATCTGCCCGCCTCGGCCTCCCAGTGCTGGAACTACAGGCGTGAGCCACTGCACCCGGCCAGAAAGACTATTTTGAATACAGACTGTGATAGCCTCTATTTCTTTATCACTCAATTCTGGTTTTTGCTTCCACTGTTCCATTAAAGTGGCTCTCGTTATTAACACCTCTGACCTCTACTTCCATAGCCTTCAACCGATCATGTGTTTTGAATTCTGTCTCCTCAATAGTATTAGACACTACTGACCAAGCCCTCCTTGAAACTTTGTTTCTCTTTGGCTTCTCTAATCTCTCACTTTCCTTGCTCCTCTCTCCTGGCCACTCCTTTTCAAACCAGCCTTTGCTAGTTTACCTTCTTCTCCACGATGGCTGGATAAAGTTCCTCAAGGCCAAATCCTAGCCACCCCTTTTTTTCTCATCTATTCTTGGTTTCTAGGTGATCTCTTTGCTGCCGATGGCTTCAATTATCAAAGTTTACCAGAGATTTCCACATCTACAATTCCATTCCAGACCTCCCCTAGGAACTCCAGACCTGCAGGCGCAACTGCTTACTTAACATCTGTCTCAAGGTCACTGTTGTGGGTTGAATTGTGTCGCCACAAAAATATATATGTTGAAGTTCTAACTCCCAGTACCTCAGAATGTTACCTTATTTGGAAATAAGGTCTTTGCAGAAGTAATTTGTGAAGACAAGGTCATAATGGCATGGAGTAGACCCCCTAACCCAATTATAATTGGTTTCCTTATAAGAAGAGGGAAGATGGCATAGACAGACACACAGAGTGAATGCCATGCTATGACGGAGGTAGAAATTGGAGTTACATTGTCCCAAGTCAAAGAATGCCTGGGGCTACCAGAAGCTGGAAGAGGCAAGGAAAGACCCTTGCCAAGAGTTTTCAGAGAAAGCCCGGACCTGCCAACACCTGAAAAACCAATACAGGCACTGTATCCTTGCCACCTCTTCTACTTTATTCCCCATATATCAGTCATAATTAAGTCCTATCAGTTTTCCTTTCAAATATATCTTGAATTTATTCACGTTTAATTTAATTTAATTTTAGAGATGAGGTTTCACTGTCGCCCAGGCTAGAGTGCAGTGGCACAATCATGGCTCACTGTGGTCTTCAACTCCTGGGCTCAAGCAATCCTCCTGCCTTAGCCTCCCAACTAGCTGGGACTAAAGGCAAGTGCCACCATTCCCGGATAATTTTTATTAATTTTTTGTGTTTTGTAGAGATAGGGTCTGACTTTGTCCAGGCTGGTCTCAAATGCCTGGGCTCGAGTGATCCTCCTGCCTTGGACTCCCAAAGTGCTAAGATTACAGGCATGAGCCACCATGCCCAGCCTCATTCACTCATTCATATTTTTATATGGGCTTTCAAAACTATTGAAATCTAGTCCATCACTAAATACCTATGAATTTTCATTTTAAAGAACATTTTTAGATTCTTAGAAGACACTACTAATGCCGAGCTCCCTCCATGGAGTCTGAGCGGGAACAATGTCCTGCTTGATTAGTTCTGAAGCACTAAGATGAACTGAGTAGAACTGAGGCTTCTGAGCCTTTGCCTGCCTGGATTAATAACTTTCTGTATATCAAGAAGCTGATGGATTAATCAGAGGTGTTCCCTGTAGACATGCTCCTGACCCAGAAAACGTCTTGAAGATGGGAGATGAGAAATCAAAACTGTAAAGTCCAAGTCAGGATCCTTTTCTTAAGTCCAAACTTCAAATTTCACAGAAAACGCTCCAATAAAATTTCCAATAGTCTATAGTCTCCTTTTTGATGACTAGCTTAAGCTGATATAGTGATAGGATAGTCATGACTATGGAAATAAATGAGTAATAAATAAGAAAGATTGTGCTCATGGTCTCATTTTAAACCTAATGAAGAGAATACAAAAGACCTGCCATAGATTGGCCACTGCACGCCACCGCTCCCCTTGACTCCGCCATTGCCCAATACGTCATCCACCTGAGCAGTTCCCTGCATAGGTTACGATTCGGTCCCATGGGATAAACACCAGTTATGGCAGCCAGTACTTATTTGCTGTTAAAAATGTCCTGGGCCGGGTACAGTGGCTCACGCTTGTAATCTCAGCACTTTGGGAGGCCGAGGTGAGTGGATCATGAGGTCAGGAGATGGAGACCATCCTAGCCAACATGATGAAACCCCGTCTCTATTAAAAATACAAAAATTAGCCCAGTGTGGTTGTGCGCGCCTGTAGTCCCAGCTACTCGGGAGACTGAGGCAGGTGAATCGCTCGAACCCAGTTGGCGGAGGTTGCAGTGAGCAGAGAACTCCAGCCTGGGAGACAGAGCAAGACTCTGTCTCAAAAAAAAAAAAAAAAAAAAAAAAAAAAAAAAAAAAAGGATGTCTCAACTGCAAAGAATTAAAGTGTTCTTTCATCTACCATGGGGCAGGAGTCTATAAGATAAGGTGTGACCCATGTAATAGCACAATTCTTGATGCACTGAGAGGATTCTTGGGCCTTAGGTTGATACTTATGGGTCTAAATAAAATAGTTGAGTAACAAACCTAGCTTCATCTAAAAGCTTAGGCAGCCAACCAGGGCTCTTCATCTTTGGAGATGAGGACGGGGAACTTGTCCTACATCTTGCAGTTTTCATGCCCCAGAGTTGCCTTCGAGGGAACCACAGGTCGTCTCTGGCTTCCATCTGAGAATTGGTTGGGCTTGCAGTGCTTGATGCCTCCCTTCTCCCTTGCAGGTTTTGCTAAATTGCAGGTGGGTCAGAACCACCTGTCAAGAACAAGGTCAGGGAATTGGGCTTCTAGGACAGGACCTGCTGAGTGCTGGATGAAGGCAGGTCTGGGCAGTAAGACAGGACAGATGGCAGCTGAGGTCAGGTGGAGCAATGGTATGGGGAGTCTGAGAGCACAGGGGTATCTGGCTCTGACTCTCAGGAGGACTCAGGTTGAAGCACTCCAGCACTCTGGATAGCACCATGGCAGTGATCAGCACTCCCACAAAGGCTGGTCTACAAAGTTGACTCTAGGTCATCCAAATGGCCCCACTGTCTAGATCAGATGAGTCTTAAACTGAGTTGTTGATCGTAATCACCTAAGGGCATGTTTAAAGATACACATGCCAAGGTCCCACTCATGAAAATTCTCCTTCTCAATCTGAGGCTAGATACCGGAATCCATATTTTTCAAAAGCTCCCAGGCCATTCAGATGAATAGCCACATTTGGAAGACACTGCTGTAGACAGAACTTAATTGACTGTTAAAGATAGATACCCTCTCCAGTATCCTCATACCCATTGTCCAATGAGCTTTTGGTATATACAATGGATGGCAGGGTCACACACCTTCTGGTGTGGCTTCATTTGGTCAAGCATGAATGGCAGACTAGGCAGAGGTAAGTTTCTTCTGCTTTTTATTTGAATCTGTCCTTGGTTTGACCATCTCTCATAGGCCTAGTGCAGGAGCTAGGTCTGGTGTCTGCATGGCTCTGATTTTGCCTCATCTACTAATGTTAATAGATATGTTAGAACAATGACTGCTTTAACCACTGATGTCCCTTTAACTGGGATTATTTTACAGTTCTTTATCATTTTCAATGACTACATCCTATTTTGGCATTATTTAATCCACTTTCCACCCCTCCTCAAATTACCAGCTTCAGTCATTACAATTTATAGCTAATAAGAGTTATAATTGATTCTTAAGTACCTTCATGAAGTTCAGAGCCACAGGATGAGCATCTGAGAACTTTTCCTCAAGAGTTTCCTGAAAAACAAAGTTAAAACATTCAATATTACATAACAACAAAGTAATTGTGTGTGTGTGTGTGTGTGTGTGTGTATGTGTGTATTTACAGACAGGGTCTCCCTCTGTCTCTCAGGCTGCAGTGCAGTGGCATGATCATAGCTTACTCTAACCTTGAACTCCTGGGCTCAAGAGATTTTTCCACCTCAGCCTCCTGAGTATCTAGGACTATAGGTGGGTGCCACCACACCCAGCTAATTTTTTATTTTTTTGTAGAGATGGGGTCTTGCTATGTTGCATGAGCTGGTCTCAAACTTCTGGCTTCAAGTGATTCTTCTGCCTCAGTCTCCCAAAGTGCCGGGATTATAGGGGTGAGCCAGCTCACCTGGCCTATATTTTGAATATATTAGTAATAACAACACTTTAAAGAAAGACCCTCTAGTAGGTTAGATAATTCATTTTAAATATATTTTTTAAAAATCATGCTTTTATATAATTGTACACTGTAAAGATCTGAAATACATAAAATGAAGTTATTTTCTTAATTTCACAATGTCTTGCAGTTGATGCTGGGTGAATGTGGGTCCCAAATGCTCCCATCTGAAATCCCACAACAGTGCCGTAAAATCTGTGCCTGATCTACTTCTAAGGATGTTTTCGAGTATTCACGAAAATACCTTGGACTACATGCATAAGAACACTACAGAAACCAAAAGAATGAAAAACACAACATTCAGAATGATGAGGAAGGAAGGGGATGGAGATGCCTGAAAGATAACGGTGGGAAACTTAAGACACTTAAATTTGTTGTAGTTTATTCTTTAAACACATGTTATATAAATATTCCTTTGTAACCTTTAACCTTGCAGTTCAGCCTTTAACCTTGTATTACATTTGTTAAAGGTTTTAACAAAGACAATAAAAAAGAAAACCAGTATATAAATCAAGACATTATATGAAATAATTGATTTAAAATGAACAGGGTGTCTAGAGATGGTTGGGATCATTTGGAGCTCAGGTTATTTGGACAGTTCACACCTATCACAGATCATGATTTGCCTTCTCAGAGTTTTTCCCATCCGCACATGGTTCTGACTCCAGCACAGCTGGAGTGTGGACACATGCTTTTCCCGGCAGTTTTTTCTTTTATAGGCAGATTCTGGACCATATGGAGCTTTAAAGAGCATAGCCTGAACTTAGGTAACACACACAGGAAGTCAATGTCTTCAGAGGGTAAGAGAGAGAGTCAAGTGGTCATTGATACGTTTTCAAATAAAGGCAAAGACCATTGCAAGAGTAGAGAGATGATCCCTGTGATTTGGAGTTTAATGAGTACAATGGGGATCATTTTGTAAAACAACCACCCGTGTAAAAATATATGTGGTGAAAAAAGCTTTTGATTGATTTGAGTTTTGTTTTACAAGCCGAAAAAATTTTAAAATGCATTTTTGTCAAAATGAATAAGACTACTATAAGTAGTCTTTATGAGAATATAACTATTTAAGGGAAAATTCTCCTAAGGCTCTGACCAATGGATTAAAAGTATGTCGTATCTAAGATACTAAATATACTTTCACTTTAAATTTAACATTAATTTTTGAATAGTTAAGACAAGTAAACATTTAAAGCATTTTTCCTGGCTCATTGTAATGTAGTTTTCATATAGTTTCTTCAATATATGAGATATGGTTTGGCTCTGTGTCCCCACGCAAATCTCATCTCAAATTATAACCCCCATGTGTTGAGAGAGGGAGGTGATTGGATCATGACGGGGGTTCCTCCATGCTGTTCTCATGATAGTAAGGGAATTCTTACAAAATCCGATGGTTTCAAAAGTGGCAGTTTTCCCTTGTGCCCTCACCTCTCCAGCCACCTTGTGAAGAAGGATATGTTTGCTTCCCCTCCTGCCATGATTGTAAGTTTCCTGAGGCCTCCCCAGCCATGCAGGACTGTGAATCAATTAAACCTCTTTCCTTTATAAATTACCCAGTCTCAGGGAAGTTCTTTACAGCAGTGTGAAAACAGACTAATACACTGTGTCAATATGTCACAAGAAGCCAAAACCACAAATATTAAAAAAGAAACAGCCCGGGCATGGTGGCTCCTATGAGTAATTCCAGCATTGGGGAAGCTGAGGTGGGAGGATCACTTGAGTCTCGGAGGTTGAGGCTGTAGTGAGCCATGACCTTGCCACTGCACTCCAGCCTTGGTGATAGAGTGAGATATCATCTCTAAATAAATAAATAAATAAGAAACAACTACCTCTTTAAAGAAAGCAGCAACACAAGTAATAAAATATTCAAGATAGAGCAGTTTACCGTATCTTCTGGTTCAGGTATACTGATGCCGTGGAAAAACCGGTTACTTTTAAAGATTGATTGATGTCTTGGGATTAATTTTCCTGTAAAATACAAACCACATAATTCATCATAAATTTGGCAAAGAATAATCAAGTGTTTAAATGGTTAATGCCTGAAGGCCAGGTGTAATCCTGAAGGATTACAGGCTCACACCTGTAATCCCAGCACTTTGAGAGGCCAAGGCAGGTGGATCACTTGATGTCAAGAGTTCGAGACCAGCCTGGTCAACATGGCGAAACCCCGTCTTTACTAAAAATACAAAAATTAGCCGGGCATGGTGGTCAGTGCCTGTAATCCCAGCTACTCAGGAGGCTGAGGCAGGAGAATCGCTTGATCTTGGGACGCAGAGGTTGCAGTGAGCTGTGATCATGGCACTGAACTACAGCCTGGGCAACAGAGCAAGACTCCATCTCAAAACAAAAACAAAACAAACAAAAAAGACAAAAAACAGGGTTAATGCCTGAAGTGCAGGTGTGAAAGAAATATTGTGCCTGATTGGTCCCTCCAGAGATGAGAGGAATGGGATTCTGCAGACGTATGCCTTCTCAGGTAAGGGCAGTTCTCCCAAACCAGTCTCTTCGTCACATGTGGTCACCATTCAGCCTCCATCAAAAGGTGAAGACTGGGCGCGTTGGCTCGTGCCTGTAGTCCCAGCACTTTGGGAGGCCGGGGGAGGTGGATCACAAGGTCAAGAGCTCGAGACCATCCTGGCCAACATGGTGAAACCCTGTCTCTACTAAAAATACAAAAAATTAGCTGGGCGTGGTGGTGCGCACACCTATAGTCCCAGCTACTTGGGAGGCCGAGGCAGGAGAATCGCTTGAATTTGGGAGGCAGAGGTTGCAGTGAGCCGAGATCGCACCGCTGTACTCCAGCCTGGTGACAGAGTGACAGTCCATCTCAAAAAAAAAAAAAAAAAAAAAAAAAAAAAAAAAAAAAAAAGACAAGGTGAGAGAATGGTTCTACAGTCTTTACACACATTATCTCATTTAATCTCATAAATGAGATTTGATGAGACTTCATCT
This sequence comes from Macaca nemestrina, assembly GCF_043159975.1. NCBI lineage: Eukaryota > Metazoa > Chordata > Mammalia > Primates > Cercopithecidae > Macaca > Macaca nemestrina. Next base: position 39,247,533 of record NC_092137.1, read on the forward strand.
CATAATCTCAAGACAATAGTTGTTATTTATTTATTTTGAGACAGGGTCTCTCTCTGTTGCCAAAACTGGAGTGCAGTGGCACAATCATGGCTCACTTCAGCCTCGATCTCCCAGTCTCAAGCAATCCTTCACCTCAGCCTCCCGAGTAGCTGGGACTACAGGTATGCGCCATCATGTCCAACCAATTTTTAAAATTTTTTTGTAGATATGGGGTCTGCCTATGTTGTCCAGGTTGGAGTAGTTGCTATTTTAAATCCCTATTGTTCCAATGAGGAAAATGAGGTTCAGAGAAGTGTAATAACTTGTCCAAGATCACACAGTAACCTAACAGATCCAGGATTTAAACTCAGGTCCGTAATGCAAATTTCCAGAATCTTCTCAGGGAATGAATCAGACAAAGTGGGGCCGGTAGTGGTACTCTACCCCACATTTTTCATGCTGCAGAATTTTCCATAATACGTTGGAACTGAACAGGGATCTGTCCAGCAGCCATGCTGCCAGGAGAGCCCGTGGGAAGGAATTAACAAATTCTCATTTTATGTGTAGACATATCACTTTCTTTGCATCTATGCTGTTGGCATGAAGCTGTGGCTCACTTTTCAGGTTATGCTGACACATAATGAAAGCTCACGAAAGAAACCCTTGGAGTCCCATTCCTATTCTGCACTTACCTGGCTATGCAACTTCAGGCCAATCATGGAAGCTCCCTAAGCCTCTGTTTCCTCATTTATAACATAGGCACAATTAAAAACATTGTAACTTCCTTAACAGGTTTTTCTTAAGACTGAAAAAGATGATGCGTATGAAAGTAATTTGTAAATTCTAAAGTACTATACAAAGAAGATGTGTTAACATTATTCGAAACTTCAGCAGCCACTCCTAATCAGGAAGTAAAATCAGACTCTTAAGCTCTCCCGCAGGGGTCTGCCAAACTATGGCCTGCAGGCCAAATCTGGCCTAGCGCCTGTTTCTGTACGGCTTGTGACCTCAGAATTGGTTTTACATTTTTAAGCAGATTTTTAAAAGTCAAAAAAGATTTTTTGATGTTTTGTTGCATGTGAAAACTAGAAGAAATTAAAATTTCTGTGTCCATAAAGTTCTATGGGAACACAGCTATGCTCATTTGTTGACATGCTGTGTATGGCTGCTTTTGCACTACAATAGCAGAGTTGGGGAATTGCAACAGAGACTGTACAGTCTGCATAACCTAAAATATTTACCATCTAGCTTTTTATGGAAACAATTTGCTGATTCCTGCTCTAGAATAAAGGGGGGAAACCTCTTTTACAGTGGACAGAAATTGCACTTGATCGAATATCTTACACTAGGCTCTCAGCAGCTGACTCATATCCTTATCCCTATCTTAGTCTGATATGGAAAGTAAATGTATAGTTTATTCCACGGCTAATTGACTTTTCCTGGAAAGGGGTCTGAGAGCTCCCTGAGAGGAGTTAGGGTTCTACATGTTTAGAAAAGGATTGGGCTTTGGCTACAACCCAGACCCCAGAGCAACCATCCTAAGTTTAAAGTTTGAAGAAGCAATAAAACTCTTGTTTTTTCTATTTATTTATTTGTGTATGTATGTATTTATTTATTGTAACATATGAATGCTATGAATGCTATAACAGTTCAGCACCTCCGTCGCCATAAAATGCAATTCATACCTAGTGTTCTGATTATCAGATAAAGTTGGTCCACATCTGATTTTCCAGGCCACAGTGGCTGGCCTGTCAGGAGCTCTGCAAAAACGCAACCAACAGCCCATATATCTACTGAAGAACCATACTGAGTATCTCCCACAAGAAGTTCAGGAGCTCGGTACCATCTCGTAGCTACATAATCGGTGTAGGCATCTCCTGGAACTGCAAATGCATCAATCAGATCAGGTAAGTCAATTCTCCCAACATGTGAACTGCTCCCAAGAACACATCAGGCATTCAGCCTTCAATAACCATCAGAGGCCATGATACTCTTAACAGTTAATGCAGTGAGGCACTAATTGAGGAAACAGTTACTGTGCATTGACATAGTAAATTTGACATTCAAGAGCACTTTAGGTAACTAACATCTATTATTACTCCAAACTGGGGCAGCGGGTGGTGTGGTAGTGATGAGGGGAATGAGAATTTCTGGAGTGTGACTTTAAGTCTAAACTGCATTGTTGGTTTCCATTTTATCATCAGCATGGGGGTTGTTGTGCGTTGAATTGCGTCCCCTCAAAAGATAGGTTGAAGTTCTAATTCTTGGTACTGTGAATGTGACCTTATTTGGAAATAAGGTTTTTGCAGATGTAATTAATTAGTTAAGATGAGGTCATACTAGATTAGGGTGGACTCTAAATCCAATGACTTGAATCCTTACAGGGACACAGAGACACAGAGAATGCCATGTCATACTGGAGGCAGAGACTGGAGTGATGCAGTTGCAAGCACAGGAATGCCAAGGTTTCCCACATCCACCAGCAGCTGGGATAGAGGCCGGGCATGGTGGCTCACGCCTGTCATCCCAGCACTTTGGGAGGCCGAGGTGGGCAGATCACTTGAGGTCAGGAGTTAGAGACCAGCCTGGGCAACATGGCAAAACCCTGTCTTTACTAAAAATACAAACATTAGCCAGGCATGGTGGTGTGTGCTTGTCGTCCTAGCTACTTGGGAAGCTGAGGCAGGAGAATCACTTGAACTTGTGGAGGCTGCAGTGAGGCGTGATCGCGCCACTGCACTCCAGCCTGGGCGATAGAGTAAGACTCTGACTCACACATATACAAAAAAGAAGCTAGGATAGAGACATGGAAGGGTCCTCTCCTAGAGCCTTCAGAGGGGATGTGGCTCTGCTGAAACCTTGATGGCAGATGTCTGGCCTCCAGAATTGTGAGAAAATAGATTTCTGTTGTTTTCAGCCACTCAGATTGTGGTAATGTATCATGGCAGCCCCAGGAAACTAATGCAGCACTAGACAATTGCATAAATTAATTTTTCTATCCAAATGTGTTACTTAGGACCCATGGTAACAAAGACCTCAATTTGACTCCTTGTACTATGTATATGAGTCCTCTGTGGTATGTGATAGACAGATGACAGAGAGCTGGGTGCACCCTCACTGCCCAGCCCTGCCCTATGCCACAGGTGTGGACTGCCTGGACCCAAGACACCTGCCTCCAAGTGGATGGAAGCCAATCCCAGAATCATCACATGACCCTGAACGATAAGGAGCCCTACACATGCATTACAGAGGAGGAACAATTGGAAAGCAGCCCGGCTTGCAGAGATGAGGTAATGCGCAATTCTCCTTAGTAAAGTCGTTGGGTAGCCCCAAAGATGCTGCCACAAAAGGCAGCTCAGAAAATAGCGGCTGCAGCTCTGGTCAGAGAACAGTCCTCATAGGAGTGGGAAAAGGAAATAATCTTACTTGCTCATTGCTCTTTTATAAAATTATATAAACTTTTAAAGGATAAAAATTAATAAATACCGTAATGGAAATTTGCAAAATGGAGAATAAGAAGGAAAATAACAACCACTAGCAATTGTCACTATTCACAGGCTATGTCAGCTGTTTTATTTGTTTGGAACATTTTTCAACTTAAAAGTCATATATGCTCACTGCAGAGAATATGAAAAAATACATAAGAAAACAGAAAGAAGGTAAATAAACCCAAGTTTTACTACCCAAAGGTACCTTGTGTTAATCTTGTGGTGTATTTTGTTTGAGTCTTTTTCTTATTTACAGCATAGTTTTGAGTGCTTTTGTGGAGGCAGGGTGATGCTGTCCCCCAGGCTAAAATGCAGTGAAACAATCATAGCTCACTGCAGCTTTGAACTCCTGGGCTCACGTGATCTTCCTGCCTCAGCCTCCTGAGTAGCTGGGACTATAGGGGCTTGAAACTATGCCTGGCTAATTTAAAAAAAAAAAAATTAAAAAAAAAATTTTTTTTTTAATTTTTATAGATGGAGGTCTCACTACGTTGCTCAGGCCGGTACAAGTACTTTTGATCATACTACATATAAAATTTTGTGTCCTGATTTTTTTCATTGAATTCTATGCATTTATCATGTTGTTATAAACTCTTCCTAAACTTGAGTTTAATGGCCGCATAACAGCTTACCAAGTGCATACGCCAGGATTTACTTTACCTTCCCCAAATTGTCCAACATTTTGTCACTACAAATAACACCACATTATTTTTCAATCATCCCTGCACAAAACTTTTTCTGTATTTAGAATTATTTCAAGGCCAGGCACACTAGCTGACGCCTATAACCTCAGCACTTTGGGAGGCCAAGGCAGGCGGATTGTGTGAGCCCAGGAGTTTGAGGCCAGCCAGAGCAACATGGTGAAATCTTGTCTCTACAAAAATAAAAATAAAAAAAATCAACCAGGCATAGTAGCACGCACCTGTGGTCCCAGCTACATGGGAGGTTGAGGCAGGAGGATAGCTTGAGCCTAGGAGGTTGAGGCTGCAGTGAGCTATGATCATATCACTGCCCTCCAGCCTGGGCTACAGAGCGAGACTCCATCTCTTTAAAAAAAAAAAAAAAAAAAAAGGAGCTGGGCTTGGTGGCTCATGCCTGTAGTCCCGGCACTTTGGGAGGCTGAAGGGGATGGATCACTTGAGCCTAGGTATTCGAGACCAGTCTGGGCAAAATGGCAAAATCTCTCTCTCTTAAAAAAAAAAAAAAAAGGGCCGGGCGCGGTGGCTCAAGCCTGTAATCCCAGCACTTTGGGAGGCCGAGGCGGGCGGATCACAAGGTCAGGAGATCGAGACCACAGTGAAACCCCGTCTCTACTAAAAATACAAAAAATTAGCCGGGCGCGGTGGCGGGCGCCTGTAGTCCCAGCTACTCAGGAGGCTGAGGCAGGAGAATGGCGGGAACCCGGGAGGCGGAGCTTGCAGTGAGCCGAGATCGCGCCACTGCACTCCAGCCTGGGCAACAGCGTGAGACTCTGTCTCAAAAAAAAAAAAAAAAAAAAGAATTATTCCTTTAGAATGATTTTCTATGAGTGGAATTATTAGATTGAGAGGTGTAAACATCACTTATAAAATTATTATTATTATTTTTGAGAAGGAGTTTCGCTCTTGTTGCCCAGGCTGGAGTTCAATGGCATGATCTCAGCTCACTACAACCTCCACCTCCCGGGTACATGCGACTCTCCTGCCTCAGCCTCCCTAGTAGCTGGGATTACAGACATGCGTCATCATGCCCAGCTAATTTTGTATTTTTAGTAGAGATGGGGTTTCTCTATGCGAGTCAGGCTGGTCTCAAACTCCTGACCTCAGGTGATCCGCCTGCCTTGGCCTCCCAAAGTGCTGGGATTACAGGCGTGGGCCACAGTGCCCATTTATAAAATTATTAAAGAAATTTATGTTCTTTGTAGAAAACTTGGAAAATACAAAAAAGCATAAAGAAGAAAATAAAAATATCACCTACCACCCAGACAGAAACCAAGTTAACCTGGGGAATAGAACTGGGATCAGTCTGTATGTGCAGCTATGTGTTCTTTTTCATTTAGCCCCATGTTGTGAGCTAGAGCATTTCTCATGTCATTAAAATCCTTTAAAAATATATTTTTACAGTATTAAGTCAGATAAATTCTTTAGCCATTTCCGTATTTCTGAATGACTGGGTTCCTCTTAATTTATTTCTCAGTAATAAATGGTTCTACAGTGAATATTATGTTGTATTATTTTGGGGGGTAGTATCTTGGATTATGAGAGATTCCTAAAAGCGAAATTAAAGATACAAAGGGCACTTACTGCTTTCTCAAGGATTTGTTCAAAATTGTGTTCCCACTAAAAACAATCTTGTGAGCTCTGTGTAGTTATTGTTTGAAAAATCTGGCTGGGCATGGGGGCTCACACCTGTAATCCCAGCACTTTGGGAGACTGAGGAGGGAGGATCACTTGAGGCCAGAAGTTCGAGATCAGCCTGGGACCCATGGTGAAACCCTGTCTCTACCAAAAATACAAAATTTAGCCCTGTGTGGTGGTATACATCTGTTGTCCCAGCTACTCGGGAGGCTGAGGTGGGAAGATTGCTTGAGCCTTGGAGGTGGAGGTTTCAATGAGCTGAGATCACGCCACTGCACTCCAGCCTGGGTGACAGAGTGAGACTCTGTCTCAAAAACAAACAAACAAACAAAAAATACTCTGCCAGCTTCATTGGTGAAGAGTAGTATTTTAATGTGCATTTATTTGATATCAGTGAAGATGAAGACTATTTCATGTTTTTAGCCTTTTCTTTCATCTGTGAACTGTCGATATCTTGCTAATTTTTCTACTCAGAGCTTTTGTGGTTTTTTTTTAAACCAATTTATATAAGCTCTTATCTATCAACCTATTACCAATTTTGAAATATTCTCTCCTTTGGTTATTGACTTTAAAATTTTTACCTCTCTGTGTATATCTATACATCTATATATAGGAGGAGCTTACATTTATTTTGTGGTAAAATATACATAATATAACATTTACCACTTAACCATTTAAGATTGTACAATTCAGTGGCATGAAGTACATTCAGTGTTGTGCAACCATCACCACCATGCACTTCCAAAATTTTCCCATCACCCCAGCCTGAAACTCTGTATCCTTTAAACAATAGCTCCCCATTCTCCCTTCCCCTAGTCCTGATAACCACTATTCTTTTTTCTGTCTCCATGAATTTGACTATTCTAGGTAGAGCATGTAAATAGAATCATATGATATTTGTCCTTTTCTGTCTGTCTTATTTCGCTTGGCTTAATGTTTTCAAGGTGCATCCATGTCATAGCATATATCAGAATTTCATTTCTTTTTAAGACTGAGTAAGATTTCATTATATGTATATACTACATTTTGTTTATCCACTCATCCTTGATGGACATTTGGGTTGTTTCCACCTTTTGTCATTGTGAATAATCCTACTATAAGCATTGGCATACAAATATCTTCAAGTCCCTGCTGTCAGTTTTTTGGGGGTATGTACCTAGAGGTGGAATTGCTGGATCATACAGTGATTTTTTGTTTAATTTTTTGAAGAACTGCCATACTGCTTTCCACAGCAGCTGCACCATGGTACATTCCCACTAGCAATGCATGAGGGCTCTAATTTCTTCACATCTTTACCAACACTTGTTATTTTGTTCTGTGTGTTTTTAAAAAATAAGAATCATCCTAATGGATGTGAAGTGGTATCTCATTGTGGTTTTGATTTGCCTATCCCTAATGATTACCTTAAGCATCTTTCATGTACTTATTGGCCATTTGTATATCTTTTTTTTTTTACTTTTTATTTTTTACATTTTTAATTTATTTTCTTTTTGAGACAGGGTCTTGCTCTCTTGCCCAGGCTGGAGTGTAGTGGTGCGATCTCGGCTCACTGCAACCTCTGTCTCCTGGGTTCAAGCTACTCTCATGCCTCAGACTCCTGAGTTAGCTGGGATTACAGGTGTGAGCCACTGCGCCCTGCCTTATATATCTGCTTTAAAGAAATGTCTATTCTGATGGTTTCTGAGGAAAATGGCGGATAGGAGGCAGGACTAACTTGCAGCTACGACTGGGACAGACAGAGCAGCGTGTGGAGACTGACATCATGAACTTTTGCTCCAAGAACTACCACAGGAACGTACCAGGAAAGCCGAGAGAATCCACAGACCCTTTGAAGACGGTGGATTACCGCTGCAGGCTCTGTGGGACAGCCAAGGAGCTCCGAAGACAAAGGTCATATTCTCCTGGGAGCTCTATGGCCCCACCCACTGCCTGATCCACCCTATGCTACCGCAGCTGATGTGCTCTTGAGAGCACCACCTCCTGGCTGGAGGTCAACCAACATAAACTAGTGCGCTTAACAAAAATAGAGCCAAGTCAACCAACATAAAACCAGTGTGCTTAACAAAAACACAACCAAGGACCCTCATGGAGTCCACTTCACTCCCCTGCTACCCTCTACCAGAGCACGTGCTGGTATCCATGGCTGAAAGACCTGACAATGGATCACATCACAGGACTCTTTGCAGACACTTAGTACCAGCCCAGAGCCTGGTAGCTTCTCTGGGTGGCTAGATCCAGAAGAGAAATAACAATCAATGCAGTTCAGCTCTCAGGAAGCCCTGTCCCTAGGGGAAAGGGGAGAGCACCACATCAAGGGAGTACCCCATAGGACAGAAGAATCTAAACAGCAGCCCTCAAGTCCCAGATCTTACCTCTGACATAGTCTACCCAAATGAGAAGAAACCAGGAAAACAATTCCAGTAACATGATGACAAAACAAGGTTCTTTTTTTTTTTTGAGGCAGAATCTTGCTCTGTCGCCTAGGCTGGAGTGCAGTGGTGTGATCTTGGCTCACTGCAACCTCTGCTTCCTGGGTACAAGTGATTCTCCTGCCTCAGCCTCCTGAGTACCTGGGACTACAGGTATGTGCTGCCATGCCCAGCTAAGTTTTGAATTTTTAGTACAGATGAAGTTTCACCATGTTGGCCAGGCTGCTCTTGAACTCCTGACCTCAGGTATCTGCTCGCCTTGGCCTCCCAAAGTGTTAAGATTACAGGCGTAAGCCACTGTGCCTGGCCCAAAACAAGGTTCTTTAACACTTCCAAAAGATCACACTAGCTCACCAGCAATGGATCCAAGCCAAGAGATAATCTCTGATTTGACAGAAAAAGAATTCAGAAGGTCAACTATTAAGCCAATCAAGGAGGCAACAGAGAAAGATGAAGTCCAACCTAAAGAAATAAAAAAAATGATACAGGATATGAGTGGAAAAATCTTCAGTGAAATAGAGAGCATAAATAAAAAAACAATCACAACTTCTGGAAATCAAGGACACACTTAGAGAAATGCAAAATGCACTGGAAAGTCTCAGCAACAGAATTGCACAAGTTCAAGAAAGAACTTCAGAGTTTGAAGACAAGGCATTCAAACTAACCCAATCTGACAAAGACAAAGAAATAAGAACTAAAAAAATGAACAAAGCCTCCAAGAAGATTGGTATTATGTTTAATGATGAAACCTAAGAATAATTGGTGTTCCCAAGGAAGAAGGGAAATCTAAAAGTTTGGAAAACATATTTGAGGGAATAATTGAGGAAAACTTCCCTGGCCTCACTAGAGATCTAGACATCCAAATACTTCTTGCTCAAAGAACACCTGGGAAATTTATTGCAAAAAGATCATCACCTAGGCACGTAGGCATCAAGTTATCTAAAGTCAAGACGAAGGAAAGAATATTAAGAACTCTGAGGCAAAAACATCAGGTACTATAAAGGAAAACCTATCAGACTAACAGCAGATTTCTCAGTAGAAACCCTACAGGCCAGAAAGGATTGAGGTCCTATCTTTAGCCTCCTTAAACAAAACAATTATCAGCCAAGAATTTTGTATCTAGTGAAACTAAGCTTCATAAATGAAGGAAAGATACAGTCTTTTTCAGACAAAGAAATGCTGAGAGAATTTGCCACTGCCAAGCCAGCACTAGAGGAACTGTTAAAAGGAGCTCTAAATCTTGAAACAAATGTTTGAAATACACTAAAATAGAAACTCCTTAAAGCATAAATCTCACAGGACCTATAAAACAGCAACACAATGAAAAAAACCCAGGGTATTCAGGCAACAAGTAGCATGATGAATAGAATAGTACCTCACATCTCAATACTGATGTTGGATATAAATGGCCTAAATGGTCCACTTAAAAGATACAGAATGGCAGAGTGGATAAAAATTCACCAACCAAGTATCTGCTGTCTTCATGAGACTCATCTGACACACAAGGACTCACATAAGCTTAAGGTAAAGGAGGGAAAAAAGGTATTCCCTGCAAATGGATACCAAAAGTGAGCAGGAGTAGCTATTCTCATATCAGACAAAACAGACTTTAAAGCAACAGCAGTTAAAAAAGACAAAGAGAGACATTATATAATGATAATAAAAAAAATTGTCCAACAGGTAAATATCACAATCCTAAATATATATGCACCTAACATTGGAGCTCCCAAATTTATAAAACAATTACTACTAGACCTAAGAAATGAGATAGTAACACAATAATAGTGGGGGATTTCAATACTCACTGACAACACTAGACAGGTCATTAAGACAGAAAGTCAACAAAGAAACAATGGACTTAAACTATACCCTACAACAAATGGACTTAACAGATATTTACAGAATATTCTACCCAACAACTGCAGAATATACATTCTGTTCATCAGCACATGGAACATCTGCCAAGATAGACCATATAATAGGCCACAAAACAAAAAAATTAAAGAAAATTGAAATTATAGCAAGAACTGTCTCAGACTACAGTGGAACAGAATTGGAAATCAACTCCAAAAGGAATCCTCAAAACTATGCAAATACATGGAAATTAAATGACCTGCTCCTGAATGATTGTTGAGTCAACAATGAAATCAAGATGGAAATTTTAAAATTATTTGAACTGAACAATAATAGGACACAACCTATCAAAACCTCTGGTATACAGCAAAGGCAATGCTAAGAGGAAAGTTTATAGCATTAAATGCCTACATCAAAAAGTCTGAAAGAGCACAAATAGACAATCTAAGGTCACACCTCAAGGAGCTAGAGAAACAGGAAAAAAACAAACCTAAACCCAGCAGAAGAAAAGAAATAACCAAGATCAGAGCAGAAGTAAATGATATTGAAACAACAACAACAAAAAACCCTACAAAAGATAAATGAAACAAAAATCTGGTTCTTTGAAAAGATAAATAAAATTGATAGGCCGTTAGCAAGATTAACCAATAAAAGAAGAGAGAAGATCAAAGTAAGCTCAATTAGAAATGAAACAGGAGATATTACAACTGATACCACAGAAATACAAAAGATCACTCAAGGCTCCTATGAATACCTTTACGCACATAAACTAGAAAACCTAGAGGAGGATGGATAAATTCCTGGAAATATACAACCCTCCTAGATTAAACCAGGAAGAAATAGAACCTCTGAACAGACCAATAACAAGCAGCGAGATTGAAATGATAATTAAAAAGTTACCAATGAAAAAAAAGTCCAAGACCAGAGAGATTCACAGCTAAATTCTATCAGACATTCAAAGAAAAATTGGTACCAATCCTACTGACACTATTCCAAAAGACAGAGAAAGGGAATCCTCTCTAAATAATTCTATGAAGCCAGTATCACCCTAATAACAAAACCAGGAAAGGACATAACAAAAAAAGAAAACTACAGACCAATGTCCGTGATGAACATAGATGCAAAAATCCTCAACAAAATACTAGCTAACCAAATCCAACAGCATACCAAAAAGATAATCTGCCATGATCAAGTGGGTTTTGTACCAGGGATGCAGGGATGGTTTAACATCTGCAAGTCAATAAATGCGATACACCACATAAACATAATTAAAAACAAAAATCACAAGGTCATCTCAATAGATGCAGAAAAAGCATTTGACAAAATTCAGCGTTGCTTTATGATGAAAACCCTCAGCAAAATCAGCATAGAAGGGACATACCTTAAGGTAATAAAAGTCATTGAGGACAAACCCACAGTCAACATTATACTGAATAGGGAAAAGTTGAAAGCATTTCCCCTGAGCACTGGAACAAGATAAGGCGATGCCCACTTTCACCACTCCTATTCAACATAGTACTGGAAATCCTAGCCAGAGCAATCAGACAAGAGAAAAAAATAAAAGGCATCTAAATTGGTAAAGAGGAAGTCAAACTTTTGCTGTTGGCTGATGACATGATCATAAACCTAGAAAACCCTTAAGACTCATTCAAAAAGCTCC